>NW_022681454.1:117790310-117826671 GCF_009764315.1 Trachypithecus francoisi
GTTTCCCCCACTGTTTCTCTCATCACATGAGATCCACACACAGCTGTCACTTACTGACATCTAACACCCGGGGAGGCCCTTAGACAGAACTGCAGTCACAAGTCGGCTTCATTCAGGCATGCATCCTCGGCCTCCTGAAGCCACCTCCTGTCCCCACGGGGAGGGGGGCCGAGACCGCAGACGTCACTGGGCTTACAGATCCCCAGGCTGGCCACCCAGCAAAATCAGGAGGGCTCAGCCACAGCCATGGAGGGAGACGGGTACTGGCTCAGGTATGTGGAACACGGGTCCTCAGCCATACGGCGTCACCTACCACAGCGTCAGGTGAAAGCCAGTGGTCTGGCATTCCTGGGATAGACAGTCCTGGAATTACAAGGGAAGCTGTTTACTTCTCCCCTCTGAACACATGAGGTCCATGGTCCCCCCGCCCCTCACACATCCAACTCTGGGAATCGGAATCGGTGACTCCTCGTCCACCAGAGGACCACCCAAGAGGACCCACACACCTGCTGCCACAGCAGCACCGCACCTGGTCCGCAGGGGAGCAAAGCAAATCCCACCTTTTGACTAAAACTGGATTACCCCAACACGGCAGCCTGCAGTGTGTACATATCGTCAAGCCCACACATCTGCGGCGCCACCTGCAGGAGGAACACAAGCCCTTAGTCCCGGGTTCTCACGATGGCCTGTGAGGTGGATGCTGGCACCTTCTCATCTCTCAGTGGAGAGAGGAGAGGAGAGAAGGCCAGGGCCAGGGTCAGAGCTGGCGTGTCACGAGGGTCAGGGTTCAAACCCCATCTGCCTCACAAAGCAGCCCTGAACGTTCGAGTGACTTCTAGCATCGGCCTTAAAATCTACCACAGTTACCAGTAATTCTGAGTGCTGTTCCTTCTGACGTCATAAGCAAACACTTTGTCAGAGAGATTTGGCCAAAACTGCTTTCAAAATCCTATGTTATTAAATGTCTAAAGACAATCTGAGCAATGAAATAAGGCACATTAAAATGAATCTCAAAATGACTAGCACGAAGGAAGATGTAACTTGAAGTGAAAAATATCCTCTTCATGACACCAGCCAGAATTATCTTCAATCATTACTGATCCCATACGATTAATGAATTATACAGCTTGATCTCAGATATGAACTTAAAACCATTAGCTGAATGCTCATTTCAGCACAACCAAAGTTCTGCTTTCATAAGCAGCAGGGACATCTCTGGAGAGGACTTTAATTGGGACTACAAGGCGCACAATGGTGGTAAGAGGTTTCAGGCCGGCTGTAATCCAAGGTGCAACACAGACAGACCACTAACCTTGAAGATACCCCTTTGTAATGAGATGACGAGAGACGAGAGATGATGTGGACAGAATACTGTAATATTTGAAAAGGAGAAACAACGCAAGGAAGAATTTTATCAGTTATGCCCTTTACACTCTTAGAAAAAACCTATTTCTCTTTTGGGATGATTAAATAAGAAAATGACATTTCTGGATTTTCTTTTTTTTTTTTTTTACATTTTTCTTTCTGAGACAAAGTCGTGGCTCTGTCGCCAAGACTGGAGTACAGTGGAGCAATCACAGCTCACTGTAGCCTGAAGTGATCTTCCCACCTCGGACCACAGAGTATCAGGGATCACAGGCACGCACCACCACACCCAGCTAATTTTTCTGTTGTTATAGAGATGGGGTGTCTTGCTATGTTGGTCAGGCTGGTCTTGACTTCCTAGGCCTCAAGTGATCCTCCTGCCTTGGCCTCCCCAAGTGCTGCGATTACAGGCATCAGCCAGTGTGCCCAACCTTTTTCTTAATCCTATAACAATTATGCCACATTCAGAGAAAGGATAAGTACTAGTGAGAAGAAACTTGGTGAAGCAATCTGTTGATATGAAAACAAAATGGTACCAATTCCTCATTTTTAAATTGGAGTTTGAAACTGTTAACATACCAAGCAAAACTGATAGCGCAAAGCAGGTTTTACAAAGAAGTCCAATAGACGATGATTCCAGTTGTGTGTTTATTTCTAGATTTTAGAAAGTCAGTCACAGCCAACTTCTCCAGTTTTGTTGCCACAGACCCAAGATTCAATCAAAAGGTGCGTGGGAACGTGCCTCAGGGTGTGGCAGGGAACCCCATGCCCACCGAGCACGCATATGCAGAAATATTTTGCCCAAATCTATTTTCCAACATATACTTAAAGAGGTCCCAGATATACTTTTCTCTCTCCCCACAAAGTATGTGAGGTCCGGTTTATCCTAGTATTCGATAAAAAGGCTCACGTGAAAACAGTAAGAGCGACGCTCAGGCCACCCACGCAGGCCCCGGCAGACGCTCTAGCAGAAGGGACGCGGCACAGGTAGGGGTGTGGGTGCACCCTCGCTAACCTCACGGTGCAAGCACCCGAGGCTCTACAGATTCCATTGCCAGAGTTAGTGGAAAACTCCATCCTAACACCGGATGCTCTGTGCTGCTAGATGTACCTGCTTTCAGAGATGCATGAACTGTCCTTACTCCACACACAAGACTCACTAGGAGATACTTCCAGATTTAGCCTAGGCGGACGATGTTTTAGTGGAAAATGGACATTCCAGCAAACGCATTTCTGTAAGATTCTCTACCTCTTTTCACTGGGGGGGAGGGGGCGAAGGTAACTTGCCTCCAAGGGTTGGAGACAAAGCCGTTACTGCGGACATGAGCACTGCCAACCCCGGGAACTTCTTTTACTGAGCTGCGCCACGAGGCACGGCCGTGCACCCTGGACACAGGAGTAGCACAAGACGCTAGCACAGGCTGACGCCAGCCCTCTCCAGAAGCAGGCCTATCCATCCTCCTCCCTCAGCCCTCCAGGCCTCAGTGGCTGCCGACAGGGCAGAGGCCACAGCTAGAGGCAGCTCTCAACTCCACCATGGACAGGAGCCCCGGACGCTGGGGACTCCGCTGCTGCCCTTCTGCACCCACCTCCCTCTGGTCCGCCCTTCTCACAGGAGCCAGGCGTGGCCACTTTGACCCTCTGCCCTTCTGTGGCTCCTACGAAAACCAGTCCAGCGAGCCCAGGCTGCCTCGCATGCCAGGGATGCCCGGCACAGGCCACATGTCCTCATCCAAGCTCCTGGGGCAAGAAGGCTCTCGCAGTGTTTCACTTTCTAACTGAGCATCCCCAGCGTGAAATCCAAAGTGCTCCGAAGAGCATTTCCTTCGAGAGTGTCATGAGGGAGAGCTCAGAACGTTTCAGGTTTCAGAGCATTTTGGAGTAGGGACGCTCAGCCTTCATTTGAACGTCTTCAAGGAGACCACACACTGAAGCCCCCTCCCCCCCGTGATGTCCGCCCCACACAATCCCGGCACACCCTCTGAAGTCCTCAGCAACAACAGATTTTCTTTCTTTCTTCAAAAATATCCCCAAGTCACAGAAACTCACGCGCAACCAACTGAAGGGGGTTGTGGACACCTGCACAGACTGGATGAAATTTAACTGTCACATTTTTCCTAGGGGAATTTCAAGTCATTCCTCAAAACACACCTGTTTTACTGTGCGGCACTTAAGGTGAACACACACAAATCATTTTGGCGAAACAAATGTCACTTTGGGCTGTGTGTGGTTTCTTGACTCCTGTGAATAACTCAGGGTTCACCCTCACTTCTGGATAAGGGAGAAGATGCAAAGACATTTGTTAAAACAAAGACATGGAAACACGTTGAAGAAGGGTTTCAAAGGCTCCTCCTGTCCCCCTGGAGGGGAGAGGACGACGCCTGGAAGGCTTACGGGGGACAGGAGCACAGACTCCTCGGTGTGCCATGGACGTTGCCTCGCTGAGAGGAGAGGATGATGCCTGGAAGGCTCACGGGGGTGGGAACACAGCCTCCTCGGTGCTTTCTACACTCAGCAGCTTTAGAAATGCCCTTAGAAACAGAACCCGTGAGAACCAAGACCGGAACACCCCAAAGAAAGGGGATGAGCGGTCGACAAAAGCGTTCGCTCATTAACAAGGAGCACGGGCATGAAGCCTCCTCCAAGAACGTGTGAAAAGTCACTCACAGGTGTTTCAGAAAGTAAGGGGAGCGTGAGATTGCTTGATCAGTTCAAGCAGGCTGCCGTCCCTCAGGCCATGAAGCCCCTGAGATGAGCCTCTCACAGGGAACAGAAGTCACTCGCATCTCTGCCCGAGAAAGTCCTACAAGCCGACACATGACCTCACGAAACCTGGGCTTCAGCCCGTCGACAACAGTGAGTCTGACACGGTACATCCCTCCAGATGGTTAAGGACTCCAGCCTTTGTGGCACCAGGGACGGGTATCGAGGAAGGCAATATTTCTGACGGGTGGTTTTGAAATGCAACTGTGCCACCTCAGGTCAGGCACTGGATCCTCATAAGGAGCACCTCCGAGATCCCTCACATGCAGTTTCCAGTAGAGTCCCAGCACCTAGGAATATCTAAATGCGGCCGCTGATCCAAGAGGAGGCAGAGCCCAGGCGGTCACGCTCACTCCGCCCGCCACTCACCTCCTGCTATGATCCCGGTTCCTACCAGACCATGGACCGGTACACCAGTCTGCAGTCCCGGACTAAGCCCTACTGGCCAGCACACACACCAGCCCAGGTGGAGACACCACTCGTGACCCTGCTGGGCGGGCAGGAAGGAAGCCTGAGGGCACTTTCCTGACCAGGATGCCACACCCCCAACCCAAATACAGAGGTTCTCCATCAAAACCCACTGGACACTCAACAGAAAACAGAGCCACACCTGGGCAACATCACAAGACCCCATCCCTACAACACAGGAAAGAAAATTAGCCAGGCATGCTGGTGCGCGCCTGAGGTCCCAGCTGCTCGGGTGACTGACGTGGGAGCATGGCCTAAGCCAGGGGGATCCAGGCTGCAGGGAGCCCGGGATCACGCCACCGCATGCCAGCCTGGGTGACAGAGCAAGACCCTGTCTCAGAAAATACAAATAAACTAAAAACCAAGAGAAACTGGGTACATTGGGGGTGGAAGAAACGCCGCAGGAGACTAGCGAACGGCACGACAGGGTTTCTATCAGGAAGAACAGCACGTCTCCAAACCAAGTGTTCACGCCCTTAGGAGACCCTGTGCTTGGGAAGCACCAGCGAGGCCACGTGGCTGGCCTCTTCCTGCTTTCAATCAAGTGGAAGCGGACACTGTAATGGCAACAAAGGGACTAGGACAGAACCTGGACGTTCTCACGGAGGAAATAATGACATGTGTGAGTTCCTGTGACAGTCTCAAAAGAGTGGGAGGAGGGTACCATTTTCAGATAAGACAACTTCTGAAGCCTATTTCAAGTGTTACCTCTTGGGAAAATAGGAAGTACTAATTTTCTCCATCGACGGAACACACAGAGCACTTTGCCACACATCATACAAGGCGATTGATTTATGGCAGTTGCCGCAGATTTTCACATGTATCACCTTTTGGGCATCTTCTAGGTTTGCTAGAGCCAGTGACTACTTTGATTCCCCACCAAACACCCAGAAATGCATGAGCATGCCTTCTCTAATGGAGCATCTACACTCATAGGAAGAAGAATGTTGTACTCCAAGTGTATCTGCAAACACGGTTTTCTTCTGAACACCCAAGTGCATGCAAAGCAAACACGGCATGTCACTGAAGCGCACAGGAGAGCAGAGCACCTCTTAGTGGAAAGAATGTCTAGGAGAGCTAGTTGCGAACATTCTTTAAAAAGTTTGCATGGAATGAGTTATCCCAGGGAGCCTGTCTGGTACCTGCATTCAAAGGAAATTCGTTCTTCCACATCGAACCTTTAACAGAAGGTTCACAGGAAGATCCCTGGAAATGGCATTCCCCCGGTGAATTTTCAACGCTCAGATTTCAGTATCGAGAGAGCTTTGTGAGCAGTCAGGAGAGGGGCGGCTCAGAGGCTGAAAGCACACAGGCCAGGGCCCTCCTGTGTCCGACAGCCTCACCTGGGCCTCGCTTTCTGCACTGCCCAGGGCTGCTCATGAGATTGTGCGGAAACGGATCTGTGCACGCCAAACAGCTCTCAGCGGGGGCTCAACAGCCAGAAGCCGTTCCACCACCGTCATATGTCCCCCTTCTGAGCAGAGAACAGCTGATACAGAAACAGGAGGAACAGGTATTCAATGAGTTGGCAAAGCCAAAATCCACCCGATCTACCACCCCAAAACAAACACGCCCCACTGCCCAATACTGATGTGAGCCAAAAGCATGGAAGTCCCGAGAGCCCACACTGACCACAGCCAGACACCGCTTCTGCAAGAACCAAGCACGCGCCTAGAGATCACCCGTGATGACCCAGGAGAGCAGCTTTGAGCAGAGACAAACGTGAAGGAGAGGCACAGGGGCCAGGGTGCTGGGTGTGCCCGTCTTTGTGACCTCACTGAGATTGCTGACCTCTGGCCCTTGGTGTCCGTCCTATGGAGGAGGTAGCACCCCAAATCCCTGCCTTCCTTCAGCGCTGACTGAGGCTGCCCTGCAGTCTCCCCAGGGCCGAGACTGCTTCTAAATCCTGTTCACTGCACACCCACAGAAAAAGCAAAGTATCAAGTATGCAGACAGCAAAAGAAAAGCATGTGAATCCTCCCCTATTCCACAGGCATTTAAAACGTAACGGGGAAATTGTGGTCGTCTTTAAACCCCCACCAGCTCTCACGTCCTCTTGCAGTGTTTTAGCTCATCAGGAACATCTTTACCAAGCACCTGTGTTTTTCGGAAATCCGTTGAGAGATTTCAAATAACCTCGGAGCCCGCAACCTGACCCCCATTCACGCGCATCAACTCTCCGGCGGAACAAGCCCTGGACACCATGCAAATGGTGAGGAACAGGAACAAGGGTAGCTTTCCCTCAACACCACAAAACACCACAAAAGCTCGAGCCCGAGGAGCCCGGAGAAGAGCGACGTTTGTTTAGACGCTTTCCCACTGACCTTGTCAGAGCGAACGTTCCCATCATCCCACGCCACCCAGTGTTTTACTCCTGCTGGGACACCAGCAGCCATCAACCCTCGCAACTCACAAGCTGGAAACGGAGGCCAAGCTGACAGGAGGCCTCTCCCCATTCCTACTGAATTCGCTCAGGACACGGATGTTCCCAACACACACGGCCCGGGTATTCCACACTGGAGAACATTCTACCACCAGACGCTGCAAAGACGTTCCCCTCAAGAGAAACTCAGTTTCTAACTTCCCTTAGGGAAAAAGAGGAGGCCCAGAACTTTCCAGAAAATCAAGTCTGGGAGGAAGCCACTCCCCTCTGGCACTTCCTGAACCTGCCTTCCCGCAGGTGCTCAGGGATGTCCCCGGGCCAGCCCCGTCCACCCGGGACGGCGGCAGGGCTCAGGCAGCCAGCACCTGGGCAGCTGGCCAAGCAACCCCGGGGTGAAAACGTCATCCCAGGCACCACTTCCCGGAGCCCCTCAGCAAGAAAAAACAGTGGCGGGACAGAACCGAGGGCCGACTCGAGGCTGGGGAGCCACAGACCCGCACAGCTCAATCATCGGACACGCTCTGCTGCGGACAGAGCCCAGCCCAGGGAGAGGCCAGCACCGAGATCCTCGTGCCGGCTCCACGGGCCAGCGTCCTCCAGGGCTGCAAGTTTGTGGTCACAGCTTGAGAATCGGGTTCCAGAATCTTCCGGAATCAAAGACACACCACACTGTAAAGCTGCCAGGTCAGCAGGGCCCAGGAGCACGCTCAGGGGAGGACCAGGTAGAAACCCCACACACAGCACACACCTGTGCATGCTTGCGCCACACATGCCACCCCGTCACCCAGTACTAGACAGGCAAACGCATCTATGCCCTCCATACACACCCTCAAATACACTCACCAAATGTCATGCGTGTACACACTCCACACGCCCTCAAATAGACACGACACACGCATGAACATGCTCACTCCACACACCTGCTAAATACACCCACCACACACGCACAAACGTGACACACGTGCACACTCAGTCCAGACCACACCCCTCACCAAGTACACAGGTGCACACATCCCCAAGTCCAGAACCCGCAGACTCCATAAGCTTTGGTTTCCCCCACTGTTTCTCTCATCACATGAGAACACACAGGTGTCACTTACTGACATCTAACACCGGGGAGGCCCTTAGACAGAACTGCAGTCACAAGTCGGCTTCATTCAGGCATGCATCCTCGGCCTCCTGAAGCCACCTCCTGTCCCCACGGGGAGGGGGGCCGAGACCGCAGACGTCACTGGGCTTACGGATCCCCAGGCTGGCCACCCAGCGAAATCAGGAGGGCCCGGCCACGGCCGGCCCCGGAGGGAGACGGGTACTGGCTCAGGTATGCGGGACACGGGTCCTCATTGCCATACGGCGTCAGGTGAAAGCCAGTGGTCTGGCGTTCCTGGGATAGACAGTCCTGGAATTACAAGGGAAGCTGTTTACTTCTCCCCTCTGAACACATGAGGTCCATGGTCCCCCCGCCCCTCACACATCCAACCCTGGGAATCGGAATCGGTGACTCCTCGTCCACCAGAGGACCACCCAAGAGGACCCACACACCTGCTGCCACAGCAGCACCGCACCTGGTCCGCAGGGGAGCAAAGCAAATCCCACCTTTTGACTAAAACTGGATTACCCCGACACTGGCAGCCTGCAGTGTGTACATATCGTCAAGCCCCCACATCTGCGGCGCCACTGCAGGAGGAACACAAGCCTTAGTCCCGGGTTCTCACGATGGCCTGTGAGGTGGATGCTGGCACCTTCTCATCTCCCAGTGGAGAGGGAGAGGAGAGAAGGCCAGGGCCAGGGTCAGGGTCAGAGCTGGGTGCAGGAGGGGTCAGGGTTCAAACCCCATCCGCCTCACAAAGCAGCCCTGACCGTTCGAGTGACTTCTATCAGCAGCCTTAAAATCTACCACAGTACCAGTAATTCTGAGTGCTGTTCCTTCTGACGTCATGAGCAAACATTTTGTTAGAAAGATTCCGCCAAATCTGCTTTCAAAATCCTACGTTAGGAAATGTCTAATGACAATCTGAGCTATGAAATAAAGCACATATTTAAATGAATCCCAAAATGACTAGCACGGAGGAAGTTGTAACTTGAAGTGAAAAATATCCTCTTCATGACACCAGCCAGAATTATCTTCAATCATTACTGATCCCATATGATTAATGAATTCTACAGCATCATCTACAGATAGGAACTTAAAACCATTAGCTGAATGCACATTTCGGCACAACCAAAGTTCTGCTTTCATCAGCAGCACGGGCGTCTCTGGAGAGGATTTTAATTGGGACTACAAGGCGCACGATGGTGGTAAGAGGTTTCACGCCGGCTGTTCTCCAAGGTGCAACACAGACACACCACTAACCTCAAAGACACCCCTTTGTAACGAGATGACGAGAGACGAGAGACGATGTGGACAGAACTGTAAATATTTGAAAAGGAGAAACAATGCAAGGAAAGAATCTTATCAGTTATGCCCTCTGCACTCTTAGAAAAAACCTATTTCTCTTTTGGGATGATTAAATAAGAAAATGACGTTTCTGGATTTTTGTTTTTTTTTTTTTTTTTTTGTTTTTTTTTTTTTTTTTACATTTTTCTTTCTGAGACAAGTCGTGGCTCTGTCGCCAAGACTGGAGTACAGTGGAGCAATCACAGCTCACTGTAGCCTGAAGTGATCTTCCCACCTCGGACTGCAGAGTAGCAGGGACCACAGGCACGCACCACCATACCCAGCTAATTTTTCTGTTGTTATAGAGATGGGGTGTCTTGCTATGTTGTCCAGGCTGGTCTTGACCTCCTAGGCCTCAAGTGATCCTCCTGCCTTGGCCTCCCCAAGTGCTGCGATTACAGGCATCAGCCAGCGCGCCCAACCTTCTTCTTAATCCTATAACAATTATGCCGCATTCAGAGAAAGGATAACTACCAGTGAGAAGAAACTTGGTGAAGCAATCTGTTGATACGAAAACAAAATGGTGCCAATTCCTCATTTTAAATTGGAGTTTGAAACTGTTAACATACCGAGCAAAAATGATAGCTCAAATCAGGTTTTACACAGAAGTCCAATAGACGATGATATCTATCGTTTCTTTCTAGATTTTAGAAAGTCAGTCACAGCCAACTTCTCCAGTTTTGTTGCCACAGACCCAAGATTCAATCAAAAGGTGCGTGGGAACGTGCCTCAGGTGCGGCAGGGAACCCCATGCCCACCGAGCACGCATATGCAGAAATGCAGAAGTATTTTCCCAAATCTATTTTCCAACATATACTTAAAGAGGTCCCAGATATACTTTTCTCCCTCCCCACAAAGTATGTGAGGTCCAGTTTATCCTAGTATTCGATAAAAAGGCTCACGTGAAAAAGGTGACAGCGACGCTCAGGCGACCCACGCAGGCCCCGGCAGACGCTCTAGCAGAAGGGACGCGGCACAGGCAGGGCTGTGGGTGCACCCTCCCTATCCTCACGGCGCAAGCACCCGAGGCTCTACAGATTCCATTGCCAGAGTTAGTGGAAAACTCCATCCTAGCACCAGAATGCTCTGTGTTGCTAGATGTACCTGCTTTAAGAGATGCATGAACTGTCCTTACTCTACACACGAGACTCACTAGGAGATACTTTCAGATTTAGCCTAAGCGTACGGTGTTTTATTGGAAAATAGACATTCCAGCAAATGCATTTCTGTAAGATTCTCTACCTCTTTTCACTGGGGGGATGGGGGGAAAGATAACTTGCCTCCAAGGGTTGGAGACAAAGCCATTACTGCGGACATGAGCGCTGCCCACCCCGGGACCCGCTGCGCCACGAGGCACGGCCGTGCACCCTGGACGCAGGAGTAGCACAAGACGCTAGCACAGGCTGACTCCAGCCCTCTCCAGAAGCAGGCCTATGCTTCCTCCTCCCTCCGCCCCCAGGCTCCCTCCAGGCCTCAGTGGCTGCCGACAGGGCAGAGGCCACAACTAAGGGCGGCTCTCAACTCCACCAGGGACAGGAGCCCCGGACGCTGGGGACTCCGCTGCTGCCCTTCCGCGCCCACCTCCCTCTGGTCCGCCCTTCTCACAGGAGCCAGGCGTGGCCACTTTGACCCTCTGCCCTTCTGTGGCTCCTACGGAAACCAGTCCAGCGAGCCCAGGCTGCCTCGCACGCCAGGGATGCCCGGCACAGGCCACATGTCCTCATCCAAGCTCCTGGGGCAAGAAGGCTCTCGCAGTATTTCACTTTCTAACTGAGCATCCCCAGCCTGAAATCCACAGTGCTCCGAAGAGCATTTCTTTCGAGAGTAGCCATGAGGGAGAGCTCGGAATGTTTCAGGTTTCAGAGCATTTTGGAGTAGGGACGCTCAGCCCCCCGCCGATGTCCGCCCCACGCAATCCCAGCACACCCTCTGAAGTCCTCAGCAACAACAGGTTTTCTTTCTTCAAAACTATCCCCAAGTCACAGAAACTCACGCGCAACCAACTGAAGGGGGTTGTGGACACCTGCACAGACTGGATGAAACTTAACTGTCGCATTTACCCCCAGGGGAATTTCCAATTCCTCAAAACACACCTGTTTTACTGAGCTGCATTTTAAGGTGAACACACACAAATCATTTCGGCAAAACAAATGTCACTTTGGGCTGTGTGTGGTTTCTTGACTCCTGTGAATAACTCAGCGTTCACCCTCACTTCTGGATAAGGGAGAAGATGCAAAGACATTTGTGAAAACAGACATGAAAACACGTTTAAGAAGGGTTTGAAAGATTCCTCCTGTCCCCCTGGAGGGGAGAGGACGACGCCTGGAAGGCTTACGGGGGACAGGAGCACAGCCTCCTCGGTGTTCCACGGACGTCGCCTCGCTGAGGGCAGAGGACGATGCCTGGAAGGCTCACGGGGGTGGGAGCACAGCCTCCTCGGTGCTTTCTACACTCAGCAGCTTTAGAAATGCCCTTAGAAGCAGAACCTGTGAGAACCGAGATCGGAGCACTCCAAAGAAAAGGGATGAGGGGTCAACAAAAGCATTCGCTCATTCACAAGGAGCACGGGCATGAAGCCTCCTCCAAGAACGTGTGAAAAGTCACTCACAGGTGTTTCAGAAAGTAAGGGGAGCGTGAGATTGCTCGATCAGTTCAAGCAGGCTGCCGTCCCTCAGGCCATGAAGCCCCTGAGATGAGCCTCTCACAGGGAACAGAAGTCACTCGCATCTCTGCCCGAGAAAGTCCTACAAGCCAACACGTGACCTCACGAAACCTGGGCTTCAGCCCGTCGACAACAGTGAGTCTGACACGGTACATCCCTGGCAGGTAAAGGGCACTCAAACGTCTTCTAAAGGAAACAGCTGGTTAGCTGCCGAGTTAAATGGCCTCTGAAATTCAGAGCTCTGCATATGAGTCCAGCACACTTTATTATGAATGACTCCAACCACAGCAGAAGTGGCTGTGCAACCAGTGCTAACCAATTCAGGGTTTGATTCACTGTTTCTCAGTTCATTATTACAACTCATTAACAGAGTAGCCACGCACAGATCCTCACATGTCTACACAGAGTAGAGCAATGGCGCCGAGTTATGTGAACATCCGGTTGTGGACTGGGAGACACCGGTCAGACTTGGGCCCAGGGAAAGCGCAGACCTCATGTTAAATCGACTCCGTGTTAACAGCACTCCCTGCCAGGCCCTTTCCTATCTGCACAGCTTCTGCAAATTCAGCTCTCACACCTGACACCTAAGAATACTGCATACCCCCATGTGAACCCCCCACTTCCCTCCCAAAATGACCCGGCATGGCCGACTACCAACCATTTCAACATAAGGGAACTGGAGGGCATGTGGGGCTTTCCTGAGTCCCTGCTGCCTCCTGACGGGAAGGCCCAATGATTCAACACCCCTAGTGAAGGGCAGGTCTCTTCGGGACCCTCAGTCAAGAAAACCCATGTTCACTTTCTGAAGACCACACACAACCGAGTCACAAAGCAGGGCAGAACCTCGACTCTCCGTGTTTCAGGTCGTGTTGAGTTTACGACCTGCTGCTGTGAACACTACAGGAAATGATGAGCCTGATTCCGGCTTTGACCTCGAGCTAATCAGCATTAACTAATTTCACTTTCCAGGACCAACTTCAAAGGTCTGCAAAGCCACAGAAGGGAGAGGAGAGGGAACACCGCCCTCACTGCAGACCTTCTGCAAACACACACTTTTCAGATGCATCCCAAGGTGCACAGCGTTGTCCAATGCCTGTTCACGTCCACTGACCCACAGGTCTTCTATGTGGCATCAGCCTCCTGGGCACTGGGGACAAGAAGTATTAATGGCAAGTCCCCTCTGCAGCAAAGGTGAGGCGCAGGGACCCAACGGAATAGAACTGACCTTTTTCTACCAGTCTCAAAACGGAAGGAAAATACCGTACAGCCAACGTCCCCTCATGCAGGTTTATTTACCTGTGACTCACAGGCCATGACAGACAACTTCAGGTTCTTACCAATTCCTATTTTCCCCATCCAGAAGCCTTTGTTTTTAATATCGTACGAACTTGTCATTTTGTAGGCCCAAATCAGCAAATATTGGCAGCTTGCGACGGCTCAACTGAATAAAATATGATCATGACCTTTTGTGAAACCATGAAGAAAAGGTGGATATCTCAATATGTGTTTCCAGACTGGCTTTGTTCCTGAAGCACTAACTCTTTTCACTCAGGATTTTAGACACTGAAGAATAAACATGAATATCCCACTGAGAAAACCTAGAGAATGAAGTAATTTTGCATCCACCTTGGAGCCTTTTTAGGACAAGGCAGGACACAAACTTTTAAAAAGCTACAGTTGTCCCTCTGTATACACAGGGACATGGATTCCAGAACACCCCCCGAGTTTACCAAAATTACGTATCCACAGGACCCCACGGCCATCCTATGGAACCGCATATGGGAAACATCGGCTCTCCACAAAGTCAGGTTTCGTCAATAAGGGTTTGGTTGGAAAAAAAAAAAAAATTAACATAATTGAGCCTTGGAAGCTCAAAACCCATGTCGTTCAGGGTCAGCTGTATTTACTCCTTGTGTCATATCTGAGGCCTGAAAGCCATCATTCTCGATACCTTAACGTGACGGTTAACAAACTGTTCTGAATAGAAAGAGGAAAAAGCTTATTTTTAAGCTGACAATGAGAGTGGACACTGCTACGGTGAACGGAGAACAGACCTAAGTAAGCACCAAGGCTGGGGTGACTGCCTGGGCTCAGACCCAACCAGGGCCTGGTTCCTCCATCTCCCTCTGCTGAAAGGGATAACCCTTTCTCCCCCCTCTCCACGACTAAAGGGCCTTTTAAAAATATTCACACGAGAAGTGCTATGAAAACCTGAAAGGTCACAGATAACATTTAAAAAAATAAACATTAGCGTAAGCATTTAACAAACCCATTATGATTTTTAAAAAAAGTGGGGTATTAAGTTGCTGGGTGCGGCGGCTCATGGCCATAATCCCAGCACTTTGGGTGGCTGAGGTGGGTGCATCACCTGAGGTCAAGAGTTTAAGACCAGCCTGGCCAACATGGTGAAACCCCGTCTCTAATGAAAATACAAAAATTAGCCAGGCATGGTGGCAAATGCCTGTAACCCCAGCTACTTGGGAGGCTGAGGGAGGAGAATCACTTGAACCTGGGAGGGAGAGAGGTTGCAGTGAGCCAAGATCGTGCCATTACACTTCAGCCTGGGCGTTGAGTGTGAAACTCCATCTCAAAAAGAAAAAAAAGTATAAAGTTTTCCTTCCAATGAACCTATCATTCAGACACCGAGATATCCTATAGGTACTTATTCAGCCATGAGATACACCACAGGAGACATATGCGAACAGGACACAGTTCCTCCCTGAAAGGTGGCTGCCCCCTCAACAGAAGGTAGGCACACACTCCGGATGGAATCGGCGGAGAGAACACATACTGCTGCAGGTGGAACTGGCTACACAGAGCACCCGCTCAAGTGTCTGAGAAATAAGGAGCCATTGGTGGCATAACCTACCGCACCTGAGATGGGGCGCTGGGGAGCCTGTCATCACCACCATCACCCGGAACAAAGACCCCCAGAACCACACAACGAGCTTACAAACTCACCAAGGAGATGACCGAGCAATGTGCGTGGAGTGATGCGAACACGCAGACATCAGGGCCACGCGCAGCGTTGGTTTTGTGCATCGACCTGAGCATGCCCGGGGTGCCCAAGATGGCTGGTTCTGCATTATTTCTATGTGAGATGCATGTTTGCCTCTGGACTGAGTGGAGACCCATCCTCGCCGGTGTGTGGGGCACCACCCTATCCACCCAGGGCTCAAGTAAAAGAGCAAGGCGGGGAAGACTGGACTCACTCCACCTGTCTGGCTGTGGGCCAGTGACATCCGTCTTCTGCCGCCCGTGCTCCTGGGTCTCAGCTCCTCAGACCCGGGTGGGATCTGCACCCTCCGCTTCTCAAGTCTTCACACCACACCCTCCCAGGACTCTAGCTTCCAAGCTGTGGGTCCTGCGGCTTCTTGGACTCCATAGGCCCTGCAACAAGCCTCCCCACTGGAGACACACGCACACCCGGCTGGCTGTCTCTCTGGAGAGACCTGACTAAAAGCTGCCCCTAGAAGTGGTCTTCAGAGTTTCTTTCTAGCCCTAATATCCCAGCGCCCCTCCCACAATTCTAGGCAGAAAGGTGAATGGAGACCAACGGACAGAAGTGGGTGCCAAAGACACGCCAGGCAGTGGCGCTGGTCAGGAGGGCACTAACGCTCTCACTAAGCAAAGAATCAATGTCGCGGCCGGGCACGGTGGCTCAAGCCTGTAATCCCAGCACTTTGGGAGGCCGAGATGGGCGGATCACGAGGTCAGGAGATCAAGACCATCCTGGCTAACACGGTGAAACCCCGTCTCTACTAAAAATACAAAAAACTAGCCAGGCGAGGTGGCGGGCACCTGTAGTCCCAGCTACTCAGGAGGCTGAGGCAGGAGAATGGCAGGAACCCAGGAGGTGGAGCTTGCAGGGAGCCGAGATTGCGCCACTGCACTCCAGCCTGGGTGACAGAGCAAGACTCCGTCTCAAAAAACAAAACAAAGCAAAGAATCAATGTCGCTTGCCACAAAAATGAGAACAGTGAAGATTTCTTCAAACAGAAATGAGTTTGTTTCATGGTTTGCTCTTAATACATAAGAAATCATAAAAGTAGGCCTATTAACAATTACATAAGTCTTTAGAGGCCCTTGAACTACTTCTGTCCCTTTGTGTTTTTATACACAATAAGCCTGAGGTTAAAAAGAATAACGTCACTGGCCACAGCTGGGGCCACGCAAGGACACGGCTTATATCCATGTGGTCCCTGGGTGCCCCGAGTCCTTCCCTTGCTTTGATGGAAATATGGGAGAAACTAGGAGGTCTGAGCATGGGCCTGGCCATGCCCCCAGGGGCTGAGGAAAGCACCCATCTGTCCAGTCTTCCCTCCACCCCGCTGTTCCCTCCTACCCAGACTCTTGGGCTGAGGCGGCTCACGCACTCAGCAGCACACTCATTAAACGTTTAGCTTCGCATCACGAGGGCCTCCTCTGGCCTCCTCTGACCACCCCTGGGCCTGCAGTCAGCACTAATCTACAGCACAAGCGTGGACAAGGCTGATGGATCACGGCCTCCAACGAGGAAGGTGCCAGGGAAGGAGTCGGAGATGCCGGGGATGGAGCAGCACTCACCTGGGGAGGTGAAGGCCAGCAGCGGCCACCACTGAGGACCTCCCTTCCCACCCTGAGGGCAGCTCACCCAGGGAGGCTAAGGCCGACACCGGCCACCACTGAGGACCTCGAGGACCCTTCCCACCCTGAAGGCGGCTGTGATCACATTTCCCATCGCACTAAGAGCCCCCTGTATTGAGCACAAACCTTTTCAACCTTCGAATGAATAAGGAATGACAACACGGACCTTCCGTCAATCCAAATGGCCAGCCCACACAACAGACACGCAATCATCATACACATTTCCTGTGGGAAAGTTGGTCAGTCCCTGGGGCCTTGCGCTGGGGGTGGGAGAGCATCATGCTGAGATGCCCCAGCCCGGCTCCTCCCCCTACAGCTCCGTTTCCCTCTGCCCCTCGCCCCTCCCCACCCCCTCCCAGCTTCAGAGGCTCTTTCCTCAAATTCTTTCCCCTTGATGAAGTCATTCATTCCCAAAACACAAAGCAAAGGCACAGGGGACTCAAGAGAAAATCCACAGTGGCTCGTGTTTTAGATTCTCATAAGTTTGAGAAAAACCAAGCAAGAATCTTTGGCATCTGAATGTGGTCTGAAGCCATCTGAGCACAATGCCTGGCACTGGCCCAGCGTGCATCATGGGTGTCTCGGACATCTTTGTAACTCTACACCAATTCTTTTGAAACATCACTAGCATAATAGAAGCATGTGAATAGCTACTGCTCTGTTAAAAGTAGGAAAAGACTCCAAGCTGCCCTCAAGGAACATCCTTCCCATGAGGAGTTTCTACATCGAGGCTTTCAGGCACAGACGCGGCCCCCGGGCCCGACTCCCTCACCCCTGCATCATAAAGCAGCCAAGACGGTGGGGAATAAAGCAAGTGAAGGAGTCAGTCCCGCACAAAACAGGCTCCAGAAGCCACAGCCACTCTCCCAGTGTGGGAGCCAAGTCCAGAGACCTGGAAACCCCAGCGTTCCCAGGGAGGAGGGCAGAACAATACCATTTCCCCCGAGTTTAGGGAGACATCACCCCACATCCTCTGACCTTAATAGAAGAGAGACTTCACATCAACTATTAGAATGAATCCACCACACACAGAAAGTGGGCTAAGGGCTAACACACCCATTTAAATGTCTGGCAAAAACACATTAAAAGAACACATAGATAAACAAGGTTCTTCTGTTATCCATGAGATATTCAGAAACAAATCCAGCAAGCAATCTCTTTGCAATCAAAAGACCAATTCAGAGGTGCAGATTAAAAATCAAGATACAACTGAACCCTTAATACACCAAGAACCAAGTTCCACGGAGGTGTAATCACATCACCACCTCCCAGCTGAAGGAAGCAGCACTGGCCACTGACCAGCTGTTCACTCGTGGGTCAGTGAACAAAAGGCAATGCAGTCCAGGACAAGGATGAGATGTTAACCTGAAAAGGGCAAAATCGCAGAGGCTGGAGGGACCTTCCAGGTAACCCGATCCCCTCAGTGGACAGAGGACCCCCGTGGGGCCACAGAGCCCAGAGCTCCAGGGTGTTCGGGGCAAGCACTCAACTGCAACCCTGATGATGTCCGAACGCCTTCTGCGTCTCTGCCCCATTAACAGGGAATCCGTGAATGCTAAGGAAATGTAACGCATTTCACAATACATTTAGATTTTTAGCAAATTAAAGATAAACAGTGAGAAACTTTGGGAATTAACCAAAATACAGTTCACTGAATGCCCAAACTCAAAGCTAGTCTCCAAGAGGTGATAAGCTGTGTGTGGTGGTTAATGCCTGTAAATCCCAGCAGTTGGGGAGGCTGAGGCAGGAGAATCACTTGAGCCTGGAAGGTTGGGGTTGCAGGGAGCTGTCACTGCACTACTGCACCCAGCCTGGGAAACAGAGTGAGACTGTCCAAAAAAAAAAAATTAAAGGAATTCAAATGAATTCGCCAATACCCTTTAAATTTTCATGAGTACATGGGGTGATCTAGTTCCTTTTTCCCTTGCAATACATGAATAATTTAATAATTAAATATAATCTAACAATTAAATGGGAAAATTTAATTATTTTCCCATTTCATTATTCCCTATTTCAGGGAAAAAGCTAAAAATCATTTTAAAACTTCCTTCCACAAAACACTATACTCAGTCATCTCTATCTGCTTTATAGTGTGGAATTCAGCTTCACATGTCTACAATACAGTTTTTGTTCAACAGCGTTTATGTAGACAGGCAAGAGAAACACACACTTGGTCTATGTAGAAGCAGCAGAAGACACGTTTTAACAGAAAAGAGAATATACCACCGTGTGGATCATCCAGAAATTCTGTCCTCATCTTGTCCACACACACACACACACACACACACACAGAGAGAGAGAGAGAAAACACCCAAGCACATGCCTAGTGTCCAACAGGAGCACAGAAAGGACAGGGATTCCTCCAGTTGTTTAATGACCAGCCCCACTTGTCACCGCCACATAAAATCCACACGGCAGCTTCAGCATGTTTCATTTACGATTCCACGGAAATCGGGCTGAAGAACTTAGAGATGTTTTGCCCACCTTTAAAATCTAAGTGTGGGACTCACAGAAATAAACACATTATGGGTTCACTTAAGTTTTCCAGATTTTTACTTGGAGAAACCTATAAAGTTCTTGTCAGTTACATCCTTAAGTTTTTCAATAATTTTTAAATGCAAAGGTGGGGCAAGACTTGAAAAGAGGTACACATATACGGCCCAGTGCCATGGCTCAAGGCTGTAATCCCAGAGCTTTGGGAGGCCGAGGCGGGCGGATCACGAGGTCAGGAGATCGAGACCATCCTGGCTAACACGGTGAAACCCCGTCTCTACTAAAAATACAAAAAAGTAGCCAGGCGTGGTGGTGGGTGCCTGTAGTCCCAGCTACTCAGGAGGCTGAGGCAGGAGAATGGAGTGAACCCGCGAGGTGGAGCTTGCAGTGAGCTGAGATGGCACCACCGCACTCCACCCTGGGTGACAGAGGGATACTGTCTCAAAAGAAAAAAAAAAAAAAAGAGGTACACACATACATGCCACGTTCTTGTCTCAGAGACGGGCCCTTTGTTAAGATTCCAGATGTAAATGTGGTTGTCACTCTGCTTTTGAGAGGATGGGCTGTTTTAAGCATGAACAGACTTTTCCTCCATGCACCAAGGATGCACCATGGGGGACAGTGCTGCCACCACCTCCCCAGTCTCTGCTTAGCGTGGGTCAAGGGGAACTCATCTGTCTCCCGTGTACACCATCAACAGGCCAGGTGCTCAGGAGGGGGCTTCCAGGACTCGCTGTAGGCATTCGTTAGCAGGGCAGGCAGTGCCTTGTGCTGGTGGGCATCCAGCAGTAAGGGGGTCTTGCACTTCACTCCCTGGGCCCAAGCCCCAGACAGAGGGGAAGAGACACCGGTATTCTAAACCAATGTGTATTTATAGACACACAGAGACTTTGCAGTGCAAGGCACAGAACTAGAAGGAATCATGGAAATAAGAGGGACGACATTTGGTTACGACTGGCAGAGCCACCTCAAGCCTCGGCACTTCCTGTCGGAGCCCTCACTGACCAGACTCCTCCGGGGTCACTGCTGCTGCCTTGCCCAGCTCACAACAGGGCAGACGGTGACAGAGCCTCAGAACAACCTCCCACTCCTTCCTCACCAGCCCAGGGGACAAGCTGCTCATGAGTGTCCCAAAGCCTGAATGCAGGAACACAGAGGTGACTGACCAGAAAAGGGGACAGGAACAATGGCCACGGGTGTGTGGATATTGCTGGGCCCCCCCCGCAGCCCTTTCCACCTTAAAGAGGACACCCACGGGTGTGCGGATATTCCCAGGTGCCCCAGAACCATTTTCACCTCAAGATTTTCAGTCTCATTTCAGTCTCCAAACTATTCAGTGAGGTTGGAGGAGTTTGGAGGAGTATCACTGTGGACCAACACTGATTGGCACCAAGTAAGGGCAATTTTATAACCACATCTTGACCATGAGACAATCAGGTCTTTGGCCACCTGGTCAAAGATTTTTCTGTAACAAAATTGGATAATTAAGCTGAACTTTGGTTTTCCAAAGCTTGTTACAGAAACCACATCTTCCTAGGTGTAGCTCCATGATGTCACATGCACACATCAGTACCCAGGCTTGTCAAGACTCACGGCACATTACACATTCACCTGAGAAGACTGCTCAATCGTTGAGGGCTCTGGCGTGCTCTGAAATGAATTTGCCACTTCAGCCTACACTCTATTCCCTTGTTTGGTTAAAGAAAACCAAAAGGCAGAATTTGTTTTGGCCAATCACCTGCTGTACCCAACTGCAGAGGTGTTATAATTATAGTACTTTCACTGCATCGTATAAAGCAAAGTCATATAGATCAAGTCATTGTTACCACTCCAAAGGCTTAGCAAATCTCCAGATAATTAGGCAAACATTTTAAGAAGCTACATTAAGGTTATAATACTCAAAACTACATCCAAGCTTCAAAAACCACCATTCCCATTTTAGATGGCCAAATGCATATGCGACAGGAAGAAATGTGCCGAGTGCATTTTTTGCTACTCTTATGGAGAAACTGCCACTTTAAAAACAGCTCTAGTTCCGGGCTTCAGATGGGTGTGGTGGGCTGCCTCATTCAATTTCAACTCCACCTGAAGCTGGGAAACTAGAAATCCATTCCCAGACTCCAGGGCACGAGAATTCCCACTTCTGGAAACAGCCTGGATTGCAGACTTGTGGCAGAGAATTCCTTCCTGCCCACCCTAACCGTCCTCTGTGGAAGGCAACCGTCAAAGACAAGTCCACCCCCCTAAGTGCAAATGCACCACGAAGAACGATTTCAAGGTGGGAGGTGCCCACTGCTCCAATGGCAGGCCTGCCGGCATCTCAGAGCAGCTAGAACAGCTCCCTCCTTTCACAGGGAAGGGGAAAACAAGGCCAGGATGAAACAGTTGGGGACACAAGAAATGGGGTGGCTCATCAGGGATCAGATTTCCTCAGAGGGGCTTCAGGCTCAGGTAAGGAGAGAGGAAGAACCAAGATTTGGCTAATAAGCATTTTGTTCTGATTGATCAATGGGAACAAGCAGTTTAGCTAATCACTTATAAGGCAGAGAAGGGGGTTTGAAGGCCTGTGTCTGGCCTTG
This sequence comes from Trachypithecus francoisi, assembly GCF_009764315.1. Classification (NCBI taxonomy): domain Eukaryota; kingdom Metazoa; phylum Chordata; class Mammalia; order Primates; family Cercopithecidae; genus Trachypithecus; species Trachypithecus francoisi. The sequence goes on from NW_022681454.1 coordinate 117,812,087, forward strand.
TCCTTGGTAAGTGGTCATCCGCAAGTCAGCCTAAGCCACATGGGAAGGAGCTTCTTGCAGTAAACAAAGTGGGGACACAGTTGTGTTAAGGGGGAATGTCTTAACCATCACTGTTTTACAGGATCACAGGGCTCAGGAAATGTTCAGTATTGTCACACACCAAGGTTTTTCCAGTCTGAAGAAAACTACAGTCCTAAGGTGTCAGTTCTCAAAGCCCTTAAGTTCCTCCTGCTAAGATTCCCAGAGGGTCTCCACTTCTTGCACCGAACCCCAACTTGCTCAGGCACCTGCGTCTTCCTCCTGCAGCAAATGCAGATGAGAAGGCTGTGGTTCTGCTGCAGTAATGGTGCCATGGCAGCCCTAACACTAGAGCAGAGCAATGGCTCTGGCCTGAATGTCCCCAAAACCTCATGCTGAAACCGTCTCCAACGGGATACATTAAGAGGTGGGGCCTTCAGGAGGTCCAGCTCTCAGGACTGGGGTTGGTGTCCTTGTTGGGAGGCCTGAAGGAGCCCTCCTGCTCCTCCACCACTGAGGCCTGACGAGACACCCGCTGCCACACAAGACCGGCGAGATGCTGCCGTCCGTGAGCCACAGGCCCTGGGGCACCAGATCTGCAGGCACCTTGACCTTGGACTGCCTTGACCTTGGACTTCCCAGCCTCCAGAGCTCTGAGCAATAAATGTCTCTTTACAAATCACCCAATCGACAGCAGCCAGAGAGACAGTAATGTTACAACATCAGTCACTTTCTCAGTGGCTGAAAGGCCTCCCGTGAGCCACCATCATAAAGCAGGAACTCCCTGGAGGATGGAAAGGGTTTCACAAGGAATTCTACCCAGCACAAGGGTTTGTCCTTTCTTGCAGGAAGATAGCTGAGCCATGACAGGAAACGACGGGGTGTGTGGGGCTGGACAGTAATGTGTCACCTGCTCATCTAAGCCTCAGTCTCCCGCCTCTCAACATTACAACGGGGGTAGCACCCCTCACCTGGGCTGTTGGGGGAGGTAAGAGTGCTGGGTGATTAGCAATTGTTAGCTCCGCAGAAATGAGGCAAAGAATCCACCCTACATCTTATAAAAAACAAACCAGCCCAGGAATTCCACATCACTACTAATTTGCATGGGAAAATGCTGGATTCTCATAAATTCTGGCATGTCATTTGTATTAATAAAGTTTGCATAGTTTTCATATACTAAGTATATAAAACAGGAAAATAAATCATGCAATTTGGAGGCTGAGGCAGCAGAATCACTTGAGCACAGGTGGCGGAGGTTGCAGTGAGCCGAGACCGCACCACTGTACTCCAGTCTGGGTGACAGAACGAGACTCCATCTCAAAAAAAAAAAAAAAAGATTTTGCCACTTCATACTAGTAAAGTGGGCAGATTCTACATGCCAACTCTTATTCAAAGGTTGGCAAACACTAACTCAGGAATTCTGTACCTGATGTGAAGTTTTAATCCTAACAGTGTTAAAGACCACGCCCCCAGGAGCTCTGAACAAGTATTCCAGGTATACACTGAACAAGACCACACAGTGACTGAAATCTAACTTCACAGACCCAAACTACAGAACCACAGAAGACACTACTTCTGTCTAACTTTCTGTTCTGCCATCGTTTGTGTCCATTATTTCCTACAAACCATCTCATTAGAATTTAGGACACACAAAAAGCCGATACAACAGGGTTACTTTTCAAGGTTTGGAGGTGAAACAATGCGCTAACTTCCTATTGCTGCTGCAACAAATTACGACAAATGCAAACCTCCTCTCAGCCCTGGAAGTCAGGAGTCCCAGGGCTGAAGTCAAGGGGTGAGAGTAGGTTATGTTCCTGCCTGGAGTCTCCCAATTCATAGAGGCCACCATGCAGCTTGGCTCACAGCCCCACACCCCTCTGACCACTGCCCCAGCCTCAGCCCTGCACCCCTCCAGCCCCTGCCCCACCTTTGGCCCCATGCTCCACCCCCATCCTCAACCCCACAGCCCTCTGGCCTCTAATCTCGTCCTCAGGTCACCTCCTCTGAGGCAGACCCTCGTACTCCCTCTCATCAAGGTACATGTGAGGACACTGGACCCCACCTGGACAACCCAGGTGGGGTCCCCCATCTCACTGTCCATTACAGTCACATCTGCCAAGCCTCTTTTGTCATGTAAACTGCGTTATACTAACATAATCATTTACCCAGTCCATTATAATGATGTAAAAATTGGCATTGTTTTCCTCCTAACAGATCAGTCACCCATGTAACCTATAAATATTTGACTATTAAATACACAATACTGTAGGGGACAAAGATGAGGAAGACGGTTCCTCCCTGAAAGACGACTGGATCCTAGACGGAGGGATGAACGTTCTCAACGGAATCAACGTAACTCAACATTTGAGTCGGAAAGGCCAAGCAGTAAGACTTTCAAAAAAGCAACCAGAAAGTATGTACAGGTGCCTGTAGTTCACAGCCGAGCCTGGCGTCAGGAGCACGAGCGAGTGGACACGCACACTGGGCCCAAGTTTAAGATCAAATATAAGGAGCTTTCAACTGTAGTATTTAACTAGATCTTATTACAAAATAGCCTCTTGATTGCAGTTTATATCCAAAAAGTTCTCTGTAATTAAAGAAATTAATTTTCCCCTAAAAGACATTTCTCTATCTAACGTCCCATATAAACTAAATGGGTATATTAAGAAGAAAAAAGACAAATGTTTGACTTAGGGGGTTTGCCTACGACTTGGATAAGCATGATTTTCTTCTGGCCAAGCAGGGAGCCTCTGGACCAGACTGGAGAGGAGGAAAAACAAATTTCTACTGATCTCAATTGGGCACCAGAGTCTTCCCTGTCAGAATGTGGGTGTGGTGCTTCCCACACACCAGCCTCTGACAAAACTCAGCCCAAGGGTGTGGGAAAAGGCCGTCTACTTCTGAAAAATCTATTAAGTGCAGACACATCAAAGCTTCAGAAGACTGTAAAGCGCCAAGGAGACCACTGCATCCTTGGAGTTTACAGAAAATAAATGGTCAGCATCACACGTGCCTGAGGTCCAGGGTCAGCTCCCATTTGCCACGATGCCGTGAGCACAGCCCTGGCTTCCCCTCTGATGCAGAGAGCTGGTCACTCTGCCGGCAGCACTCAGAGCTCAGAACATTCTAGATGAAAACAACGTGTTCCTTTTAAAATGGGGAACTGGGGCAGCACAACTGAAGCTCTACGACTATCTCAACTACTGAGTTTCCGGGTAGCATTAGGAAATCATGAGAATCCAAATCTCAATTTCATACAGACTCCAGATTCACTGCAGGTTCCAGAATTTCCTGAAACAATCTTCCAATTTATCACTCAGGATTCCCTTGCCAAAGCTAATAAAGTCTACATTCCTTACGAAAAAGCCACCATAAGCAAGATCAACTGACGCCCGCCCTTTCCACCAAACATATAAACTGTTACTCACACAAGACTGTGCTGGAGGCAGCTCTCAGCTGAAGCTGAATCCATGGGACTTCATTATCCCCATTTTGGATCGAGTGTGAGGACTGTCAGCAAACCAGGGCCCCAGTGTGAAGCAGAGAACAGATCCTCTGATGCCTGCCTGAACATTTCCTTCCCACCTCTGTCTTGGATATTGAACACCCTCATAGCTACTGAGTCACCCACATTTGCAGGTCATTTATCCAGCCACCAGGATAACACAATTATGCGATAAAAATGCCTTCTCACGGCTTTGTCATACTCAACAAGGAAGCTCAGGCTAGCTAAGCCCAAGAAAGGGGGAGTGTCCTCCAAACAGACAAAAACCAAGGAAAACCGTGCAGAGACTCTCTCAAGAGAGCAGAAACACAGCCTGCTGTAGCCTTTCAGGCCCTGCTGGCCGCAGCCCTGCATTAGGCGACACCATTTCCACAGATGCATCCTGCTGGGTCCATTTGAAAGGTCCCGCTTGCGAGAGACACTCACCCCCACTTCCAGCTCCTGCAAGACCCGCTGCAGCCCCACTCCACCCCAGGGGCCGACTGTGCAACTCTTCCTGGCAAGACCTCTCAGAGCCTGCGCAGCGTCTGAGACTGGGAAGCACCAAGAATCCAGAAATGCACAAACCCGTGCTCTTTGTGCTGCTTTCTGGGTTCCAAGTTGTCTTCAGAACGAGTCCTGCATAAATCCTGGGCTGGGGAGCCGGCCACGGCCGAGCAGCACCCAGCTCATGTGCTCCACCCACCCCACAGAGGACCACGGAGGCCCCAGCACGCTCTATCCACTGGGAGAGACACCAGAAACAGCCACAGTTAGGGGTTCTGCCACCCGCCCCGCTGCCATAATTACCTGCTGTGATCTGAAGTCTCATTGGTTGGGAAGGTGATCTCACAGCTCCCCTGCCGTAATTACCTGCTGTGATCTGAAATCGCATTGGTTGGGAAGGGGATCTCACTGCTCAAACACTCCCTGCAAACAACATAAAAAATCCAAAAACCCCTCTTAAAGAATGTTTACTATAACCTCAAAACAAGACCCATCCTGAGACCAGGGAAGATACACACGCACATCTGACATCTGGTGGGCATCAGTGACCGACGTCACGGCTTCTGTGTGGCGTGTGAAGCTGGAGGCCTGTCATGGTGACTCAGGCTGGGGTCTGAATAGGGGTCTTCCAAGCAACTAGGCAACCAGGACACACACCCCAAAACCCAAGTCCCCACACTCATGTACCTGCCAGAAATGCTGCGTGGCCATCGACACCAGATGTGAACCAAGACCGATCTGTGTCCTGTGGCCCTCACAATGTCCGTACATGCCTGGGCCCCACACAGGCCTGCACGGCACCCTGCTCACCTCCAGTGGGGCTCTCTCCTGCCAAGGGGGGTGGCCCTGAAGTCCGTTGAGATTTCCAAAGCTCTACAAAGTCGTCCTTCCTCCTGCTTGTTCAGAAGACCTAAAGCCCTGAAGACACCAGTGAGAATTGAGCTAGCCTCTTAAGGCAGCTCAAACACCTACACACAGGAACGCTGGACCTCTGTGCACCAGAGAGCAGCTGATAACACACTGGGCTAAGCAGAAGGCACAGACGTCACATCCAGAAGCCAGTGGCGCTCACGTTTGCATTCCAGGAGCCGCCCACGTGAGTCCCTCCAAGGCTTCCAAGTCCCACTTGATTGTTTTCATCGTATCTCTATAACATCAGATACATTATATCTCGTGGTATCTATGAGATCGCCTCTACTTTTATGAGCACTTATGCTCCCTGAGTTACACCATGGGATGAAACTGTTCCAATAAACCCAGCATAAGCTGAAAATATCCTAAATAGAAAGTTCATTTGACATAAGTTTCAACTTACAATGGGTTCATCCAGAGGCAGCCCATCTCGGGCTGAACAATGCACTGAGTGTGACTAGTTCACACCATCACAAGGTTGAAAAACAATCACAAATGTAACCATTGTGAGCCAGGGACCATCTGTATTGTGGCTCCTGTCTTCAGAGACAACAGAAACCTCTTAGACAAGAATCACAATTTATAATCCTCAAAATGTTAAACTAAAATTAGTTTCAGGTTCAAACAAAGCCAAAGTAGGCCCACAAGGCCGTTTGTGCTATTCGCTAAGACACGACTCTAATAACCCTCACCACAGCCCCTCAGGGTGGCTCCCAGAGGTGGCTGAGGCTTGTGGCTACAGACACAACGAAACCAAAATCAGAGTACACAGGTGCAGTCAAGTCATGTGACTTCTCCACTAAAATATGCACAAATGTTCATCAGCAAATCTGATCTTTGCTTTACCTCCCTCGCATGACCTAAAAAAGGAGTCTACCACACACACACACCCCACTTCAAAAACATAATTCACACTTGCATTCAATTCTGGGCATTTGAAATAGACCTAATGGGGGATTAAACCTCTCCTCCAACCCATTGCTTAGTCTTCTTAAGGGATGAAGGATTTTACATAACAAAAGACAGCATATAAAAGAACTTGTACAGAAACACTTTCAAGTGGTCCTCATTAGAGTGATTCAATATACAAAGGACCCAACACAGCACAATGTCTATTAGAAGAATGATTAATTTGTTCCCCTAAAAATCCTAATATCTACAGAGAAAAAATATCCTATGCACATTTTATCATTCTTTACCAGTAGAGTCATACAAAGGAGTATCATGAAAGCAAAAGAACATTTGGTTTGACTCGCAGTTCTAAATTTAATATAAAATTGCTAAAACCACCAAGACAAACATGACTATGAAATATTTAACGATCTTCACCTAAATTCAAGTCACCATTCAACCACCAATACCTCTGCTCTCCTTATAGGAATTTTCCAAAAGTAAATTCTGGAATTAACAGAACAAATTTTTCTGGTGATAGAAATTAGAAGAAATTGGTTGAAGGTGGTTCCTTGGCTGTCAAACTTTTTCTCAATAATATTTTGTAAAATAAAAGCATCAGATATTTATATTAACTTAAAATCTATCAAGCAATACTGGAGGAAGCTTTAAATAGCCACATTCTGTCAGGGCTGACTAACGTTAAATGAGCATCAGTCTCATGTCTTGCAGCATCCACAGTTCGTCTTCTCAAAACCACTTAAGATTTCATAATTAACTCAATTAAACAATGTAAGTCATCTCCTTGATCTTTGACATGAAGGGGTAATTTTCCCCCAAAATAGTACCTCTTTCCTTGACATGATTTCATCTGTGGTTAGAGTATTTAACAGGATTTTTTTCTTTCTTAGAAAATAAAATATACACCTTTCCAATATGAAAAACACTAACTGATAATGCTTTTGAACTGATTAAGCTATAGCATTTTTTTTTTTAAAGTTAAAAAAAGAACCTAACTGCATCTTTAGACCTTATGTGAGGCAGTGTCCAGGGTCACTGGGATCCCCGCTTGGTCAGTGCAGCCGGGTGCCAATTAAAGACAGAAACCCAAGCATTCACTCAAAGCCCCTTCCCAGTGGTTCATCCTAGTGGAAGCCATGGGCACAAAGGAATGCGGCATTCCACAGAGGGCTTTGGGGATAGGCTGCTTGAGAACAATGAAATGGCTCACATCCCCTGAGTATAAAGCCAGTGACTGCTCCCAGCTTCAATGCAGCACCATCCACAGCAGCCAAGGTCTGGAATCACCTGAGTGCCCATCAACAGGGGATGAAGGGAACGTGGCCCGAACATACACAGGAGCAATACTGCACCACACGGCGGAGAGCCCTGTCATCCGCGGCAGCATGGATGGAGCTGGAGGACATTATGTTAAGCAAACGAGCCAAGCAAAGAAACAGCACATGTTCTCACTCAAAAGCAGGAGCTGAGAGCACAACTCATGGAGGCCAAGAGTAGGTGGTCAACAGGGCCCAGCAGAGCCCACTCATAAGCAGGATGGGCAGAGGCTGGTAATGGGCACAAACACACAGCCTAATGGGGGCACAAGACCTACTATTGACAAATCAGCAGGGGGATGGCAGTGGGTCATCTACTGTACATTTCAAAACAGCTAGGAGAGAGTAATTTGAACATAACCAGCACAAGGAAAAGAAAATGTTTCAAGTGAAAGACATCCCAAGTACCCAGATTTCATCAATACAGGGATGAATCAAGATATCACATGCACTCTGAATATATGTACATATATTATGTATCAACAAAAACAAAAACTAATGACAGAACCATTTGCAAAGCACGTGCAGGAGACAAATGGGAAACCTGACATGGTGTGACTGTATCCCCAACCAGATCTCATGCTGAACTGTAACCCCGTGTTGGAGATGGGCCCTGGTGGGAGGTGATTGACTCATGGCGGTGGGCTCTAATGGTTTAGCACAATCCCCCAAGTGCTGTCCTCGTGACAGTTCTCCTGAGATCTGGTTGTTTGGAGGTGCATGGCACCTTCCCCTTCCAGCCATGTGAAGGCATGCCTGCCTCCCCTTCACCTTCCACCTTGATCGTACGTTTCTCCAGATGTAGAAGCAAGGCCTGGACGTGCCCCTCTGCACACAGTACCACAAGTCTAGCAATGCTGGCTCAGTGGTGGGATCCACCTAAACCTGCAGAGGACTCAAGGCAGAACCATGCAGCTTGGCTGCAGCCAGAGGCCTAAGGGATCCCCACGAGGCTCTCCAGCCAAGGTGCCCTCACCACAGGTGGAGCTATGCAAGAAAACTGCCTGCTGAACTGGAAACGTCCCAATCTGCTCAGCCAACACAGAAAGACAACAGCCACCTACAGCTGCTGAGCCCCGAAACGTGGCCACTGGGCCTGAAGGGCTGAATCTGGAATTTAATCTGTGAAGTTCTTTTCAAATATGTTTAGCTAGGTAATCAAATCTTTATTCTAATGAATTTAGAAGCGCCTCTGGCTATGGGCTCCCTTGTCGGGCATCACAGATCCATGGAGTAAGAACGGGAAGGAGAGGCCCAGAGCCTCTCTGCATTCTCCACGCTAATTCAACAAGTCATCTTAAGGAAAGGCACTCCAGCAGGAGAGGTGTGCACGGGAAGAACTGGGTTGGCCCTGACACAAGCATGACCCCCGGCATCACAGCTGCCTCAGCCAACAGGCAAAAGACAATAATGCCCACCTGGACAGGCCACCGGATATGATGATGCACCCCAAGCCCTGGTCCCACAGCAGCCAGAGACCACTCGCTGCTCGTCCGGGTGAAACAGGCAGAGCTGCCTGAGTCCTCAAAAGCAGGAATTAAGGAGGCAATTCCCGCAATTCCCACGACACACACGACACGCCTCGGAGACAGACACAGGTTTCGCTGTGAAAGTGCAGAGGACGGTGCAGTCCCTAGGCAGGCTGCTGCTTCCAACGATCGAGGAAGAAACCAGATCCATTTCCTTGTAGGAAAATCATTTGTACCATGATTAGACAGAAGGTGGCTGATGTTATCAAATCACCAAGCACCACACGGCTGCTTCTCCAAGGAGGGCCTGGAAACTTGCAGCCACCCGCGTAGGGGCCGCAGTGTTTACAATGGAGACACGGGTGACTGAGGTCTGGTTTCCTCAGGGAAGCTAAATTTTAACTTTCACCACTGAGGAATCGGTCATTTGCAGTCACTCACCCTCAATGCAGAATAGAGCTCAAGACATTGCACCAGACTTCAACACTCAGAGTTAGGGTCAAATTCACAAGTTTTACAAAATGTCTATTTACTTGGGATGCCAGAAAAGATGTAACTTCACACACACACACCCGGGTTTGCTTAGCCCCTCCACCAGCGGATCTCACCAACAGATGACACATCCACACCTCATCCATGGCAGCACAGAAAACCACTTGGAGAACAGCCACTCCCACCAATCTTCCTGGTTTTGGTGTTTAAAACCTGCATCTCATGCGTGAGATCACACTTCTCTGAACAACAGACATTGCGACTGTCATTTCACCCAAAAGGGCTTTAGGAAATGACACGCGGCCCAGATGCCAGAGGTCGCCGGCCACCGTACTCTAGCCAAATTCCTTTGTGCCTATAGGGAGGCTTCACAGATACAGCCCGGTCACATTAATGATCGTATGAGAAGCTCAGGGCAGAGACAAACTCAGTGCTGAAGTTTTACACATTTATCGCCCTTTTGTTTTATCCAGAAGACAATGGAGAAAGGCTGCGGCAGATCACCTCATTGAGTGTAATGACTCCAGCCACTTCTCTTCACCCCAGGTCACCCCTCAGTCACACGCTTTTGAGAAACCAAAGCCATTCTGTTCTCTTCACTCTGGGTTCCAAGTACTAAATTCCTCCGTTTTATCAATTAGATTATCAAGCAGCCATTTGTAATCTGGACTGCAATCTGATACAAAATTTAAAACTAATTTAGGTTGCGGTAATAGCTCCTATTTATGTTATAGACAAGGCATGAATGAAAACTTTAATCTGTTTGTTCATAGGACAATTTTGTAAACAAACCAATTATTCAAGCAATGATTGTCTTCAGTCAGATGCAAATTAATCTGCTCATAAAAGATTTTCCAATAGGAATTTTTAAATCCATGGTCTGTATTTCCTGAGCCTGTCTCTGCACCTTCCCCTGATTGCACAGTAGGACTTCCCAGGGCATCCCATCAGTGGGCCCACTGAAGAGAACAAGCCCACAGCCCCCAGCCCAGGAATCAAGTCCGAGCCCTAGCAGCCCCTCGTCCAGCCGAGGCTTCCTCACCAGCACAGCACCCAGAGGACTTCCAGGTTTAATGCCACGTGCGTGTGGAAAGTAGAGTGCTGGAAGGACCACAGCGGACATTCTACAAATGCAGATTCCCTCCTGGAACAGCCCAGCAACCCTCTGTACCTTCTTCAAAGTACCCATGCCAGGCAGGTGCAGAGTCTAATGGGGTGCCTAGGAATCAGCATTTAATACGATTCCGATGAATAAAAGAGTTTGAGAGGTCGGTCAGCGAGAGGCTGCCATGGCCTCCACTGATTTGCAGGCTCTGAAGAGACATCCAGGTAACAGGCCAGACAGGACAGGACAAGGATGGGGAGGTGGAGGGCAAATTCCATAGACCCCCAACCACCCCGCCATCCCCACTGAGACTCCGTGATTTAAGGAGAGGCAAAGCCAGGGAGAAAAGATGCCCGCACCACGCGAGGGACTGAGATTTCACCTAAAGCGCGCAGCATGTGGCTGAGGGTCAAAGTTGGGCAAGCTGGGAGCACAGAACGGGGTTCAGAGGCCCAGAGGTGTCCCCCACACCCAGACCTCCAAGCACTGCTTGTCTCCTGCCTGTTTATTTCCTGCCCCCCCCCCCACCCTGTGTTGGTTTCTCAGCTGCCCTCCACAATGCACATACCTCTCTACAAGCTGGTGGACTGAAAATAGCAGGAGGGTAAGAGCTGGGCTCTGGGGCCAACGTCCTGCCTGAGACATTAGTTCCACCCTACCCAGCTGTGATGTGAGCCCGAGATTTCTCAAATGTGAGATGGGAAGGTATCAACCCCTTCCCAGGCGGCTGTGGAGACTGAGATCACATAGAGCCACACCTTGGCGTCCAGCACACGTGGAACCCACCATGTTCCCCTGATGGAATCCCTCTATGCCCCTTGCTACCAGAGCCACTCCTAGCAGGAACTGGAGGGGCATCCTGTATCCCACTCCACTCACCTCCCATCACTCCACGTAGTGACCTGCCATGCAGCGGCCACCAGCAAACCCAGCCCCGCCATCCAGGCTCCTGTGGCTAACCGGAACCCTCACCTTGGGGCATCTTCTACTGGAGGTTCCAAAGGGGACCGAGAAACCATCCTCAAGGGCACTCACCTGTTCCTTATTGCATATAATGAACTGCCACACAGGGCCACCAGCAAACCCGGCTCCACCATCCAGGCTTCTGTGGATAACTGAACCCCCACCTTGGGGCGTCTTCCACTTGTGGCTCTGAAGGGGGGCCGAGAAAAAGCCCTCAAGGGCGTTCACATGTTCCTTATTGCATGTAATGATCTGCCACGCGGGGCCACCAGCAAACCCGGCTCCGCCATCCAGGTCTGGTGGATAACTTCCCCCCCCCCCCCCCCCCCCGCCCGCTTCCTCCTGGTGGTCTGGGAGGCTCAACTGCCCTCTAAGGGCACTCATCTGTTCCTTATTGCACTAATACCTCGTTTACAGAAATCTACTTTGACTTCCGCACTGCAGGTGTGACAATTTAGAATCCTGCTTGCTTGCAAGTTCCAAGAGCTTGAGGTCACGTCCACCTCACCAGCCCCAGAGACCCAGCACTGTCCCATTCTGTTTAAAATTCAAAATACTCTTTCAAAATGCTAGTGGCATTTGGTTTGTGCATAAAATGCTAAACACCTCAAGTGAAACAATATCTTCAACAGTTTGATTCAATCATAACATGTGAGTTACACATCTGCCAGTTGTAAAGCCTCAGGCATTTATAACATTTTATGCATGGTCAAAAGAGTCATTAATATGAATTATGAAAATCTCTAACAGGTTTTTTTCTGGCATTAGATGACCAAAGGAAAACTGGGTTCTGGCTGGCTTTCAGGTCTGTAGAGGCAGACATCGGCAGACACAACCAAGCTCCTTCCCACTGGCATGGCCTCATCCCAGGCCCCTCACCTGGATGCCCACAGGCCCCTGGAGGAGCAAGCTGACCTGTCCACATTTCTCAACTGCACAGCTGTGCTCACACTGCAGATGGAGCTCAAGGCACGAGCAGGCCACCACGCTAAAAATACACGCAGCGTCCACGCCAGGTGACGGTGGTTTTCACTCCATCTCAAAGCCCCATATTTGAGTTTATAGCCATAACTACTAAATGGATTTTTAGACCCTCAAGACATACTTTGTTTGCTTTTATGCAACAAAGTTAAAAGATTATCCCTCAGATATAGGCTCTGAAACTGTGGAATAATTATTTGGGAACAGAGCCCCTGCCAGATCAGGATAAGCACTTGGGACAACACCCCGTGACCTCAGCCCACACAAACCCACCCAGACCAGAGGCCTCCCACACTGCTCTGTCATTTCTGTGGATTTCTGTAAACGAGGTATTAGTGCAATAAGGAACAGATGAGTGCCCTTGGAGGGCAGTTTCTGAGCCTCCCAGCCACACAGCCGTTCAGGCTGAAGCCACCACCTCCAGAAACACTGTCCCTCACCAAGGTGTGCCTGGCTTCTCCCTTTTTCCAGAACTTAACAAAACCTGAAAGGACAGGTCTGTGTAGAAAAAACCAAACTACTTGCGATTCCTCTTCCCAGTTCAGGCTGTAGGAAGCTCCTTCAGCCTCACCGTGTTCTGACTGTGGCTTGGTTCCCATAAGAAATAAAGTCAGAATTCTAAGTCCCTGTCTCCTGGGCGGTGTGGCAGGCATACATACCTTCAGTTACATGAGGAAAGGTGTGGCGAGCCCCCTTCCTTCAGTAAAACTGCACGGTTCCCGGAACCCTAATGCCATCCTCCTCATGCCACTGTGAACACCTGGACAGAGCACATTTCAATGCGTGCACCTTCGTGGGCTAGTTTTCTATTTCTCTACTAAATCACCCCAAATTTAGCACCCTAAACACTAACTTATTTTCTCACATTTCTGGAAGCTGGAGTCCAAAACAGGTCCCACCAGCTAACGTCGAGTGTGGCAGGGCTGGCTCTGGGGAGGCAACCATCTCCTTCCCTCCCGCGGCCTCTAGAGGCTTCTGCATCCCCTGGTCCTATGGCACCCACTAGTCTTCACAACCCACCAGCCCTGACAGCCCAACAGGAAGACGCAGAATGTCAGGAGCCCCAGCTCTAGTGGAAGGGCCAAGCCTCTCCAACCTCCCAGCTCCTCACGCACTCCCGTGCGAGCTAATATAGATTCCACTTTAACTAGTGTCATCTGTGTAAGGGGTAAGTACCCACCTGTGAACTGGTTAACCTCGCTGACACAGACCCCGGGAATAAACTCACAGGCCATAGACCACTCCACAAGCAATGAGCGACCACCTGCTCGGGGACCTCCATGGCCCAGCGAGACCTCCGATGCCTCCCCTGGGCTCAGGGACCGGCGGCCGGGGTCTGCAGAGACAAAGGGCCCTGGATAAAAAAGACAGCTCTCATGTCGGGAAGTGCCCGTCCACGGTTGGGTTCTGGGTACTTTAAGTAGCCCAGTGGACAAGCCGCACCATGTGCAGCTCCATCGCTAGAATAACGCCTGCACATGGCAAGTGCACGGGTGGCCACCCTTCAGCCCAGCTGGCCTCTAAAGCACATCACTGCCGTGACGCCAATCAGACTCAGCTGCTGGCACAGTCCAGGCATCGGACCCCAAGAACATTGCGATCAGAGCCACACGTGGCTGAACGTATTTACAGGAGGACGCCACAGCCGATCTGGCTGGATTGAGAGCATTTCCCACTGTACATTCTTACAACACCATTTTATTTGCACTTATTAAACTTTTATGGCTTTTTCTGCCTATTCTTTCTGAGTGTTTTCCTGTTCTTATGACTGCAGTGATACTTCAAGCTACCCTATCAATGTGTAAAATTAGTTTGGAAGCGCCTTATCATTAAACATTTCACAAGCAAGCAATCAGAGGCACCTAACCCGGAGCCTGTTTTCTCCTGGGCCAAACTACATTGGACTCAAAGAAAATGGCACACGGAGAGGGGCTGGATCTCAAGCACCCCTTTCTAGGGGCCTCCTGGGGAGCAATATGGAGGGAGAAGCCCTGGGCTACGGCACTGTCGTACTAAAGAAAAGTCCATTTGGTAAATGTAAGCACCAGATTTAAGAGATTAAGCAAACCATGAAAAAAACCACTAACTACAGCTTCTTCTCCAAAACAGAATTAAACTCCCTTTAGTTTGAATTGGAAAAGCGAAGTGATGATCAGGATACAAAAGAAATGACAAGGTATCTGAACACAGGAGAATAAACAGGGCCACTGTCTCTTCCTGTGTCAGCGGGAGCCTTCGCATCTAAGCGGATTTAGAAGGTTGCTACTTTGGACTGAAAGTTATCCCCAACCCTAATTTGTAAGCAAATGGAGCAGAATGCTTCAATTATTTCAAAGTTTAGCAGTAAAGCTCAGCAACTCTCACAACCATTTTTAAATGGTATGAAAATTAAAGGGATTCAATCTGTTGGCTGGAGTATCTAACAG
>NW_022681454.1:117826771-117890630 GCF_009764315.1 Trachypithecus francoisi
CCGGCCAGCATGATGAAACTCCATCTCTACTAAAAATGCAAAAATTAGTCGGGCGTGGTGGCACACACCTGTTATCCCAGCTACTCGGGAGGCTGGGGCACGAGAATTGCTTCAACCTGGGGGGAGAACGTTGCAGTGAGCCAAGATCACACCACTGTACTCCAGCCTGGACAACACAGCAAGACTGTCTCAAAAAAAAAAGAAAAAAGAAAATTAATTTAAATTGTATTTTCAAATGGAGCCCATGTTCCCAGAACACAAGCCCTGCTCTATGCTCCAAGGGCACACAGGGTGCCCCTTTATCTTAATACTCACCATATTCCATGGCAGCCATTGGCACATGTCTGTCCGTCGCACTAGACTTCCTGCTCATGAGGTAGGAATCATATATTATTACCTTTCTGTTCCCAATGTCTGGCCTGGAAGACACTCAGTAAAGGATTACTGAACTAAGTCAGTTACTAAGACATGTTAAACTTGTATTAAGAAAATTGAATTAATAAGTTTGCCAATGCAGCATTCATACCACACAGCTTAAATCTCAACCCACGGATTTATCTTGTGTTCTGCTAGATTATCACCTATTCACATTCAGGAGGCACCTAGTATGTGCTAGGCATTACTAATTGCTGGGGACCTAGCTGTGACAAAACAACATTCCTTGTTCAAAGGGAAGTTCTAGTATAAAGAGGAATAGAAGGAACAGGCTAGATTGATGAGAGAGCTAAGAAAAGGACAGGCTGCCATGGGAAGCACCTGGTCTTGTCTGGATGGTACATAGTTAACGAAGTCTGAGTGCTTCGTATAGCATAAGATCATCTCCTCCAAAGAAGCAAATTAAGCTTTGATTCCCCAGTACCAGAAGTCACCATAAAGGTGCATACAGCCACATGCTTAGTGTAGGAAGTGAAACCAAACAAAGCTCCAACTTCCAGAGGCAACAGTCCAATTATGAAATCCTCTGGCTACATTCAATTGAAATTCAAGGTATTCAAGAGGCCAATATTTAAGTGATAAATTAACCCAACCACTTAAAGCTAAAGTAGTCTTTGGTTCAAGGGGTAAGGGTATAGTACCTTTTACAAATTTATTAGCTCTTAATATTTACATTTAAATGTGATGATGATGGTGTAATAATAACTTTACTGAGTAGTTGCTATGTGTTAGGCACCAAACTAAGCACTTTACACACACATTTGCACGATCCTGTGAGATGATAATGACCCCTTGTCATCCGATTTCATAGATGGAAGTCAGGTTTATACAAGCTTAAAAACTTGCCCCAAATGACACAGCTAGTTAGCAAAACCCAGACAGCCTGACTCCATAGGCCTTGCTTAAAGAAGTAATATTTATAAACTGTCCAGCACAGAGGTGATACAAACAGAGTTCAATAAATGCCTAAAGAGTACTTCATACCCACGCCTGTAATGCCAGCACTTTGGGAGGCCGAGGCGGGTGGATCACGAGGTCAGGAGATCGAGACCATCCTGGCTAACACAGTGAAACCCCGTCTCTACTAAAAATACAAAAAATTAGCCGGGCATGGTGTCGGGCGCCTGTAGTCCCAGCTACTGGGGAGGCTGAGGCAGGAGAATGGCCTGAACCCAGGAGGCGGAGCTTGCAGTGAGCCGAGCTGAAATGGTGCCACTGCACTCCAGTCTGGGAGACACAGCGAGACTCTGTCTCAAAAAAAAAAAAAAAAAGTACTTCATACCCAAAATCGTCTCCCGCCAATCAAACTAGACTTACTCTGGTTCTGCATAACCAACTGTCAAATTATTGTTCCATGAAGAAACGGTAGAATGGGTAGAGATCAGAATGGAGTGAATAACTGGTAAATATACTTCATGGCAGGTAGTAACAGGATGTGGCATTTGGCTATTTCCACATTTGTTTGCATAACTTTTTTTCACAGTTCTAAAGCACAAGAACCATTCTAAGCTGGTGAAAGCATAAGGCACATCTATGATCCAGGCCTCCAATTCACTGTGGAGCAGTGGTTCTCAACCTTTATGGTATATCCGAACCACCTGGGGGTTTTTAACAGCACTATAGCTGCCCAGGCTCTATTCTTGCAGATTCTATTTCAACTGGTCTGGAATAAGCACGCATGCTTTTTTCACAGCCCCCCAGATGCAGCTAGGTTTGCAAACCACTGTCCAAGATGCTCTCACATTTCCGCTCAGTTCAACACACACTCTATGAGATTCTAAGCACTATGAATGGGCTAAGTTAACAAGTCAGACTCCACTCCCTCATAATATTGGCAAAGAAACCAATATCAGAGATTTATTCCAGTCCAAACCAAATAAATTGCCGGGTGAAAAAAATGCCCTGGCATAGTTTGCCATACAAAACAACTTCCTGTATCTTCCCGGTCAGTAGCCTAGAGACTGACTCTGAGCCATGAGAATTCAGAACCAGGGGAAAATGCCAGTCTGAGGCATGTGCCACACTCCTAGCACACCCCCAAAAGTGCCCAGCTACATTTCATATCCACTATCCTAACAGGTGTTGAAATAGGGAAGAGCAGTGCAATACAGAAAACAGAGCCTGCTGGGCATTAAAAGCCTAGGGAATTCCAGTCCTAGCCCTGCTACCAATCGGTCTGGTCACTTCTCTCTGGTCCTGGTGTGGCCAACAGTTATGCGAGAGGGTGAGGTATAAAAACACAGATGTCAGGCAAGCTCCAACATCCAAAATACATAGAAATTAAAAAGCATTAAGGTGATATCAAGGAATGTATGCCATCAACCAGAAAAGTCACTGAAGTATTCCTTTTTCCATTCTTAAGAAATCAAATGTGGAAGCAGAAAATTGAGCAATCAGCCTACCAAGTTGACTGGGGAAACAGAATACACTCACGGATTCTGCTCACAACAGTGGGGGTGACAAATCAACAGGAGAACTGCAGAGCGTCCCTCTCTCCTCTGTCCACCCATGCCACCAGCACGTGGGTGCGTCCACACGCAGTGCCCAGTCTCCTGTTCCACTGATGCCAGCGTCCACTCGCCACAAGCCTACTAAGTGCCACATGTGCTATGATGCTCCCTCATCTCATCACCATAGACATCCCTACTGGAGGTGAGTATGTGATAGACAAAAATCACAGAGGCCTAGGGAGGTTGAGACCCGTATTCCCACTGTGGTGAGGGTGTGCTTGAGAGGGACCCCACGACTGGGCCCTCCATGCCGCTCTCCTCTGTAATCACTCCCAGACCAGAGCAGCGAGGGGGAATTTTCTTCTCTCACTATTTTCAGCCCCTTGGCTGACCCAGCATTCCCCAGAAGCTATGAAGTCCTGGCAGCTCTGAGGCCACAAAGCCATAAACGCACAGGACACACAGCCCATCTGTCTCTAATGGGTCTTTTACTTGTCATGCTGGTCATTTCTAAGAGCAGATGGGTTAAGAAAGACATGGCAAGTTACCATGAAATGACCCCTCCACTCCTCTCTGGGGGAAGGCTGACTAGCGAGCAGTCAGGCTGGCTTTCTTCCCCCACTCCCTGCATTCCTGTCCCCAAGGAGCCACAGACAATCCCACCAAATATAGGCAGGAGACAGCCGCCTCCTTCCTACAGCTGGAGGGGGGAAGGGTCCTCTCGGGCCTTTCTAACTGCATGAAAACCAAACTGTGAGCTGTACTGACCCGGACCTCACCCATGTTGCAGGCATGTACAACACAGGTGCCCAGTGGTATCATCAGGCAGAACTACGAATGTGCTTTCCATCGTTTTCATACAATGATTCCAGAACCGCTATCCACACAGCTCCACTTCTCACACATACGACGTGCTTCACGGATTACACAGCATTTTCACCACGCCCCTCATCTGCTCCTCCCAGCAGCCTTGTGTGATCCCTTGAGTATACTTCCTCATACTGAGGTTTGAAACCAAAACTTTCCCAAGAACATCCAGCTAGTGTTAGAACCAGGATATGAGGGCTTCTGATTCTAGAACCAGTATTTGTACCACTATTCCACATGGGCCCCTCCAGGGATTTCTGCCTGATCTTAAAATGCAGACAGTAAATTCATCTCTCTACAGTCCTGGGGTCCTCTATAGACAAGAAGTAAAACTTCTAACAGAAAGCTTATACTTATTTGGAAGGCTACCTGGGGTATTTCTTTTAAGTTAGTTTGTTCACGTTTTGGAAAGATTGTTCCAATGGCAATGCGGGGCATGAAGTGTAGAAAGGATTCCATGATGAGACAGAGAAACAATTCGGTGGCTCTTACAACAGTTCAAATGAGGCATGAGGCACAACCAGAAAGGACAGAGGGAAAATGCATTGGAAAGAAATACAAAATGAAGTCCACTCAGACCCAGGATGGAGAAAAGGGGATTAAGGATGACGGTGGCTTCTAGTTTGAAAGACGGATGAACAAGGATGTCATTAACTACTGCAGAGTGGTATCTGGGGCCTGAGTGCACCAGTTTGTTTAACCATTCACCTGCTGAGCAGTCTCCGGGCTGTTTCCAGTTTCTGGCCTTTATAAATAATGCCGCTATGAACAGATACATAAAGGCTTTTGTGTGAACATAAGTCTTCATTTCTCTGGGATAACTGCCCATGAATGTGAGTGCTGCATCCTATGGCATTTGCACGTTTAGTTTTTTAAGAAACTGTCAAGCTGTTTTCCAGAATGGCTGTACCATCTTCCATTCCCACCAGCCAAGTGTGAGTGATCCCGTTTCCCCGCATCCTCACCAGCACAAGTCTTGTTACTACTTTTTACTTTAGGCATTCTGATAGGTGTATAGTGACGTGGCTTTAGTGTGCATTTTTTCTGACGGCTCATGATGTTGAACATCTTTTCATGTGCTTGTATATTATCTGAAATGTCTCTTCAGGTCTTTTATTCATTTTCAAAGTAGATGATTTGGTTTCACTGCTGAATTTTGATCGTTCCTTATATGTTATAGATATGAGTCCTTTATCAGACATGTGATTTGCAAATAGGTTCTCCCAGTCTCCAGCTCCTCTTTTCATCTTTATTTTCCATTTTCCATTTTAGTCCATGATTCATTTTGAGTAAGTTTTTGTACGAGGTATGAGGTTTAGATCAGAGTTCAGGTTTTTTTCCTATGAATAATCAGGTAGCCAGTAACTTTTTTTAAGAGACACGGTCTCACTGTCACTCAGGCTGGAACGTAATGATAAGATCAGAGCTCACTGCAGCCTCAACTCCTGGGCTTACGTTATCCTCCTGCCTCAGCCTCCTGGAGTAGCTGGGACCATAGGCAGGTGTCACCATGACCAGTTAATTTTTTTAGTTTTTGTAGAGACAGGATCTTGTGCTATGTTACCCAGGCTGGTGTGGAACTCCTAGGCTAAAGTCATCATCCCACTTATATGGGGCCAGGCAGTGGCACATGCCTGCAATCACAGCACTTTGGGAGGATGAAGCAGGAGAATCACTTGAACCCAGGAATTCCAGACCAGCCTGAGCAACAGAGGGAGGTCCTGTCTCTGCAAAAAATTTTAAACGTTAGCTGGGCATGGTGTTGTACACCTGTGGTCCCAGCTACTTGGGAGGCTGAAGTGGGAGGATCTCTCAAACCTATGAGGCTGAGGCTGCAGTGAGCCATGATTGCACCACTACACTCCAGGCTGGGAGAAAGTGAGACCCTGTCTCCAAAAAAAAAGAAAAAAAAATGCTAGAACATCATCCATATTAAAGACAGGTATTGTCTTTTTGAAAATTTAATTACAGTTATATAATGGACATATAAAATGTCCAGTTTGAAAGTTTGAAAATATATAACTCTAAGTATTCTTACCTTAAAATTCTGATTCCTACCTAAGATATCGCATACTGTTTACATAAATATCACAATGCCTGGACTACGACTAAAAATGTGTACGAGGGAGAAAAATGAGCATGTATGCCTATTAATTAAGGTATATATCCCCCTTATTACATAAAAAAGTCATCATGGCAAACCTCTGTGACTGTATCTAAAGCAAGCCTACAGTTTTACCTCTCTGTATTATAAAATGCAAGGCTAAAATTCAAATACTAAACATTTCCTGGAGCCAAGGGTAGTTTACTTAAAATAAATTCCTAGGGTCTCTATCGAAAATATGAAAAAGTTAGCTACTTCATAGCCATTCCAGTCTAAGTTCAGCTTTTTCTTTTTGAATTGACACATAATTGTGTACTGTACATATGTATGGAGTACACATAGTGATATTGTAAGACATGTAATGTATGTGATCAGCATAATTAGCATATCCGCCATCTCAAACATTTATCATTTCTTTGTGTTGGTACGGCTCAACACCCTTCCTCCAATTATCTGGAACTATATATCTTTTTTTTTTTTTTTTTTTTTGAGACAAAGTCTTGCTCTGTTGCCCAGGCTGGAGTGCAGTGGTGTGATCTCAGCTCACTGCAACATCTGCTTCCCAGGTTCAAGCTATTCTCCTGCCTCGGCCTCCCTGGTAGCTGGGGTTACAGGCACCCACCACTATGCCCGGCCAATTTTTGTATTTTTAGTAGAGACAAGGTTTCACCACCTTGGCCAGGCTGGTCTCAAACTCCTGACCTCAGGTGATCCACCCAACTCAGCCTCCCAAAGTGCTAGGATAACAGGCATGAGCCACCGGGCCCAGCCTGAAACTATATATTCTTGTTAACTATAGTCATCCTATGTTATAGAACACTAGAACTTATTCCTATCCAGCTATAATTTTGTATCCTTTAACACATTTCTCCCTATCTCTCTCTTCCCCCACCTTTCTCACCCTCTGGGAGCCTCTGTCTACTTCCAAATTCCATGAGATCCACTCTTTTTTGCCTTCCACGTAAGAGAACATGTGCTGTGTAACTTTCTGTCCCTGGCTTATTTCATAATATCTTCCAGTTCCATCCACGTTGCTGAGAATAACAGGACTTCATCCTGTGTTATGGCTGAATAGTACTCCACTGTGTATCAAGACCACATTTTCTCTATCCATCATCTGCTGTTGGACACCAAGGCTGGTTCCATATCTTGGCTATGGTGAACAGTGCTGCAGGAAACAGAGGTGCAGATGCCCCTCCGACACTGATTTCCTTTTCTTTGGGTATCTACACTGTAGTGGGACTGCTGGATCACACTGTAATTTCATTTGCAGTTTTCTGAGGAACCTCCATACTGTTTGCCATAGTGGGTGCCCTAGCTTACTCTTACTCTTTTTCTTTTTTCTCTTTGAGACAGAGTCTCACTGTTGCCCAGGCTGGAGTACAGTGGTGCAATCTCGGCTTGCTTACTGTAGCATCCACCTCCCGGGTTCCAGTGGTTCTCATGCCTTGGCCTCCCGAGTAGCTGGGATTACGGGCGCCCACCTCTGCACTGGGCAAATTTTTGTATTTTTAGTAGAGATGGGGTTTCACCACCTTGGCCAGGCTGGTCTTGAACTCCTAGCCTCAAGTGACCCGCCACCTCAGCCGCCCAACAGTGCTGGGATTACAGGTGCGATCCACCGCTCCCAGCTAATTTTTGTGTTTTTAGTAGAGACGGGGTTTCACCACGTTGGCCAGGCTGGTTTCAAACTCCTGACATCAGGTGATCTGCCCACATCGGCCTCCCAAAGTGCTGGGATGTCAGTGTGCACCCCGCGCCCAGCCAGCTGCTCCAGTGTACACCCCTCTACAGTGTGTAAGAGCTCCCTTTTCTCCATATCCTCACCAGCACTTGTTATTTTTTGTCTTTTTGATAATACTCATCCTAAAAAGTGAGATGATACCTCACTGTGGTTTTGATTTGCATTTCTCTGATTATAAGTGATACTGAGCATTTTTTTCACATATTTTTTGGCCATTTGTATGTCTTCTTTCAAGAAATGTCTGTTCGGTTGGGTTTGGTGACACAAAATTGTAAGCCCAGCACTCAGAACGCTAAGGCAGGAGGACTGCTTGAGCCTAGACCAACCTAGGCAGCATAGCAAAACCCTAGCTCAAAAAAAAAAAAAAAAGAAATGTCTGTGTCTGTTCAGCTTTTTGACCTCCAAAAATTAAGAGCCCATTTTGGAATCAGACAACCTGCCTGATTCAGAGAAAATCTGTGTTTGGTTCTGCTCTGCTACTGCCTATGTGACTTTGGGAAGTTCCCTTAGCTACTTTGAGCTCAATTTCCTCAACATTAGCCAGGACTAAATACCATCTGCCTCTACTGGTTAACGCTGAGGACTGAAAGGAGAACCTCCACAACACCACTTCACAATGCCACCTGGCGGAAGCCCCTCAATGCGGGGCTGGTAGGATCATCTGAAGCCAAGTACAACTTTCCTTTCCACTGTCCCAGGCTCACTCTGCATATGATTAGCAAGGATTAGTGAAGAAAGGAAACCAAAATAATTGTTTAATTTTTAATAAGAAATTTTTAAAAGTGGGGGTGGTGGGAAAATAGGAGGGAGAGGAGGGGAAGGAAAAGCAGCCAGTCACAAGTTCTAGTCCAGGGCTCATCCCCGGCCTTCTCACTCAGGCAATCACCAGTCCCCACCTCCTGAGGAGGGGTACTTTCTACCCATATGGAAGGCACTGCCACAGGTGTTCAGAAACCAGGAGCACCTTGAAATGGGCAATGTGGTTTGGGTAGGAGACCTACAATTTCCCCAAAGAAACCACGGCCCAAAAGTGACCCACATAGGAGGCACCAACGGCTGTAAATACTTGGTGGCAAAAAGTGATGTCATACCTTCTGTACAGGAGACATACACCCAAATAAAACTTGTCAAAAGAGCAGAGAAAAAAGTACAGCAGACATCCAGTGCCATTCTGTTACAGAAATATTTACATCCCAAAGCCAGGGACCTCTCTGGAACACTGTGTTTCTTCCACGTTTCACGGAAGACGTTTGAGTGCACTCACGTGTGTCTCAACAAACTTCCGGCCCCTGCTCTAAACCCTGTGGCTCCTCAGCAAAACCCAAAAACAACTATCAGTCTTCCTTCCAAATGAGAAATTTCCTGACCTAGCAAAACCAGCATCAGATCCACTTATTATGAGACAGCTGATTACAGGCAAAGTCCCCTAGTCCCAGGATGACTCCCCTCCTGCAGGAGCGGGAAGGATGGGCATAGCACTGGCCTGCCAGACCACATCTCCAGGCAGTTTGAAACCATGGCTGCTCAGGTGAGCCATGATAAAAATCAAAACCAAGTATCTGAAAAGTGTACATGTCAAGAACCAGACCTCGGACCAGACTCAGCAGAAATGGATGTTGCAAGGTTTGTTCCGAGACCTCCTCTCCATGCCCCCTCTCCCAGGGACCTCCCTCCTTGCACTAGCGGCCCAGGGCCAATGGACCACTCCCTTACCTCTAGCCCAGTGCATTTTCAGGAACAGCTCCCAGACTGTGCCAGGCCCTGAAATGTATTCACTGAATGCACTATTTCTTCAAATGATCGTAAATCACCTGACTATAACAACAATTGTTTTAAAAGTGTTCTCTCTCTCTCGGGACTCGTGCCATGAGTTTCAGCAAGCAGCTTTGCTTCTCTCTACTGCAATTCTATCATTTGCAAAATGTTAACAATTACTGTGTTCACCCATAGCATTGTTGTAAAAAGCCTTAAGACCCACTTCATGTAGCCTGCCTGGAGCACAGACCCTGTCACGTGGCAAATGCCCACTGAAGGTGAGTTATCTGTAGCTATTATTACCTAGCACTCCAGCGAACAAAAGGAGTCGATCAGGTCTCATCGTATCACCATGAAAGGATGTCCATGTAGACTGTGCAGTGGGAGTAGGGGGACTCAATGTTTATCAGGTACTATTTTATTTTTTACAAAGTGTACATATATATTTGTAGGTACACTGGAAAAGATCTGGAAGGAAATATACCCAGTGTTAATAGTGACTACCCCAAAGACACATTCATCCAAACACACAACAGAGAAACACTCACTATCTTTCTGTCTTCCATATCATTTGAACTATTTTCAATAAGCATCTATGGCTTTTGTAAAGTTTTTGAAAGGAATTTATTGCATTTTTTTTTTTCTGGAGAAACAAGCAGGAGCATGAAAAAGGTGGAAACAGAAGGTAAAATGGAATGGCACTCAATGGAATTGACTCCAAGCCAGGCTCAGCAGGCACACGAACCACGCACCTCTCACTACAACTCAATACCAGCTCTCTCTTCTCTTGGTCCAATGGCCCAAGACTTAGAGATAAAATGTTTATTGTCTTCACATCAATCACACCAAGGAGCTTGGAACCACCGTTTTAAACTCCTCTGGTTCTGTGTACCTGCCTGGGGCTGTTAGCTTTCCTCCTGTGCCTTTGGCTGGCTTCTAATCCCCTAGTGGTGGAAATGCACCCTGACACTTAGCCATCATCCCCACAACACTCAGCACCGCATAGAGACCAGGGCAGTGATGCCCACTCGGACTGTGATTCTACTTATAAAGCAAAGGACCAGGGGCCAGATGTGACTTGTCTTTGGTAACTCACCAGCTGTTGCTTGAACCAGAACAAAGCCAGGTCTCCTGATGCCCAGAAAAGAGCTAGTGCCTGTCCCACTAGAAACGTGGTGAAAATGTTTTGCTTGCTGTGAAAAGATGCACTACTGGAGAAGATGGGTGCAACTTCTCATGGAGGCACTCAGCCCAGATCACCAGGAAACAGGGCTGCCAGATGAGACACTCGGCCCAGGTCACCAGGAAACAGGGCTGCCGGACGAGACACTCAGCCCAGGTCACCAGGAAACAGGGCTGCCAGATGAGACACTTGGCCCAGATCACCAGGAAACAGGGCTGCTGGATGAGACACTCGGCCCAGGCCACTAGGAAACAGGTCTGCCGGATGAGACACTAAGCCCGTCTACCGGAAAGGAAATCTGGCTGGGCGGTGGAGGGAAATTCACACAGCCCAACGGCAGCAAAAGCATGAACAAAACAAAAAATACCTGACTGGAAAGCCATAGCCTGGCTAGCAAATTCGAAACAGAGCCACAATCCTAGCAGCACACATCACTGCAACACAGAGCTTCAGTCAGTGTGCGCACACTTTAAGTAGAAATGTAGAATGTCCATGTTTTTGGAACAATAGGGCTATTTGTATGTGTGTGATGTCAAAGAAAACAGCTGAGAAGAAACTGTTGGCAAGGAAATAGAAATAGGCGCCCTTACACATTGACAGTGAGATAACGGTATGGCCCTAACGGAAGGGAATCAAGCAACACCCATCAACATTTAAAATGTGCAGAATGCTGGATCCCACAATTCCATTTCTAGGAATGCATCCTATGAACATATTCATGCAAATATGCAAGAATTACGTACAACTCAGCATTGGTTAATCCAAACGGTTGGGAACAACCTAAATACTTACCAGTGGGGAACTGGTGGAGAACAGTGTTTATCTTATGCCAACATCTGTATTTTTAAAAAGAAGATACATAGGCTGGGCGCAGTCACTCACACGTGTAATGCCAGCACTTTGACAGGCTGAGGCAGGTGGATCACAAGGCCAAGATATCCAGACCATCCTGGCCAACATGGTGAAACCCTGTCTCTACTAAAAATACAAAAATTATCTGGGCGAGGTGGTGCATGCCTGTAATCCCAACTACTCAGGAAGTTGAGGCAGGAGAATCGCTTGAACCCAGGAGGCGGAGGTTGCAGTGAGCTGAGATCATGCCAGCCTGGTGACAGAGCAAGACTCCATCTTGGAAAAACAAAGAAACAAACAAACAAACAAAACTGGCAGCAGTGGTCACAGGGCAGTGACTGGAGTAGGACTGCCTTTCACTCTCCAGGACCTTTTGAATGTCGCTCATATTACATATTCAAAAGATATGACTACAGCAAATATCTTCAAAGTCACTATGAAAAACTGGGGAAATAATAATATCTAACACACAGGACTGCTGCATAATTAAAGGATGAAAAACATTAAGCACTACCAGAGTTCAAAGGAAAAAGATTAACTCTAGCTTGGATGTCAGAGCGGGGATCATGTAAAGGAAGTGAGTATTTCAAGTCTTGAAGGACAGAGAAGATTTAAAGAGACAGAAGTGTGGAGATGATGTCCCAGATGGAGATAAGAACATAGGCAAAGACGATGAAGAGATGAGAAGGTATAAATTCTAAGTGGAGCTCTCAGGCTGGGCTTCAGAACAGGGCTTAGGCAACAAGCTGGAGTGCAATGCTGATGGTGGGAATGGAAACACTGAAACCGAAACTTGCATATCACGCCCGGATCATGAGCCTTGAATGCCAAGCCAGGGAACCCGTCCTTGATCTTACAAACAAAAAATCACTGGGCTGGGTGTGGTGGCTCATGCCTGTAATCCAGTGCTTTGAGAGGCTGAGGCGAGAGGACTGCTTGAGGCCAGGAGTTTGAAACCATCCTGGACAACACAGCAAGACTCTGTCCTGACAAAATTTTAAAAATTAGCTAGGCAGGATAGCACACCTGTAGTCCCAGCTACTCAGGAGGCTGAAGTGGGAGGATCACTTGAGCCCAGGAATTTAGGGTTACAGTGAGCTGTGATGGCACGCCTGCATTCCAGCCTGAGCAACAGAGCAAGGGCATGTCTCAAAAATCAAATAAAGTGAAATAAAATCACTAAAAGTTTGTATAAAGTATAAAATCATACCATATATGATTTAATCCAGATATATAATATATATTAGAGGGGGAAAAGAGAAATTAGGAAGCTATTATAAGAAGACAAGACTCAACTAAGACGTGAGCAAAGGCCCTGGGTTCACAGCGCTATCTTTATATAAAGGAATGAACTACCACATTTATTTTCATGGCATCACCAACTTAAACACAGGCTACAGTATTCTGGAACCATCTCTGTATCAGTCAAATCAGATGGCCATAATATCACAGGCAAATGCCATAACAAACACCATAGGTTGTGTGGTTTAAACATTAGTTTATTTCTCACAGCTCTGGAGGCTGGAAGTCCAAGATCAAGGTGTCGGCCAACTCAGTTCCGGGACAGGGACCTCTTCCTGGCTTGCAGACAGCCACCTTTCTCTTGTTTCCTCACACCAGGGGAGTGGGAGCTCTCTACTTTCTCTTTTTTTTTTTTTTTTTTTTTGAGACAGAGTCTCACTCTGTCACCAGGCTGGAGTGCAGTGGCACAATCTCAGCTCACTGCAACCTGCGACTCCCTGGTTCAAGCAACTCTCCTGCCTCAGCCTCCCGAGTAGCTGGAATTACAGGCACGTGCCACCACACGCAACTAATTGTTGTATTTTTAGTAGAAACAGGGTTTCAGGATGGTCTCAATCTCCTGACCTCATGATCTGCCCACTCAGCCTCCCAAAGTGCTGGGATTACAGGTGTGAGCCACCACACCCGGCATAGTTTCTCTTCTTCTAAGGGCACTAATCCTGTCAGACCAGGGCCCACGCTCATGACCTCATCTAACCCTAATCACCTCCCAAAGGTCCTATCCCCCACTACCATCACACTGGCAGTTAGGGCTCCAGTACAAGAATCTGGGGGAGACATAAACATTCAGTTTATAACAATGTCTTTTCAATCCTGTTGAAAAAGCAACCAAATGAGTAGGTGACAAAGTACCTTCTATGTAAACAAGTCAGGACTTTTCATATTTCTGCTAACACATTAAAGTCAATTTAAAATGTCTGATAACAAGAGTCAGAAGCAGAGATAAATGAAAGTTAGTTACTCTGCATTTTAGGCCCACATTGAGTTGTCTTCCGATGACATTGTGGCACAAAGAACACTGCTTTCTATTCCTGGTTTGGCCACCAAAGAAGCTGGAACTGTTCCCTGTATTTCCGTTTATCTTGAAAGTCACTGGGCTGACCTGGCAGACCTCCAAGGTCCCTTCCATTCACAAATTCCACAAATAACTTCCTACCAAGAGAGGCTACACAAATAAACTACACTGACAAAGGAGAAAGCTAACACTAGCAAACAATGAGATGCATACAAGACAAGACGTATAGAGTAGTGGATCAACCACAAACTGGCGGATGATGAGCCGGCGGCAGATAAAAACACATTCCCTAACGATGGACAGAGAGGCAATGGCGTTGAGGTAGTATTGTTGAAGATTTCCTATTTTAAATCTTCAAGATAAATGGCCCAATTGTTTATATACATTCTGATTAAATGTGAACTGAAAACTTTCTCCAGGGGACACAGACATCTAAAAAGTTCCCAATGTATCTAATTTGTCATTTGATATTTTTACTGACAAGAAAAATGAGGGACTGAATATACACACAGACCATGCCTGATCATATGTATAAAGACAGAACTCAGACCACAACCTGTAGCTGCCCACCCAGGAAACCAAACCCCTATCTACAGTAAACAGCCAGGAGGCCAGCCAGGCTAGTACATCAAACAGGAAGCCAGACTGCTCTCTCTCAACAACCCAGAAACTAATCCACAACTCTGTCCCACGTGGCCAGGACTTGACTCAAAACTGACAGCCACCCTAATTTTGGCCCCTATTTTCAGTTAGGATCATTCAGAGAAAGCCAAATGCACCCCTAACCAATCACATAGGACACCCCACTTCTGCACAGCTGCCTCCAGCCCCCACAACAGCCTCCACTGGGAGCCGTTCTTTTCCATCCTGAAGCTTCCCCACTCCTCATCTGCCACTCACTTGCATGTCAGTCTCTGCCACATGCAAGTGACGGTGCTGATTCCCTTGCCACAGCAGCTCTGAGAAAGTCGCCTCTGCCTGTCTCATGTGGGCGGCCTTCCTTTATTTCCCCCAAAGAATAAATCTTAAATGATGGGCTTCTCTCTATATGGCCAAGCTATATAATTCAGAAGCCCAGCATGGCAGATACCAAGCCTGGAAAGACCATACACCCCTCAGGTCTTCTTTCCACAAAACACAGTTTCCTTGAATTCTTCAGTCACTCTGACCAACCAGGGAAGGAACCACGTGTTATGGAAAGATCAAGGGCCTTGAAGTCAAACTTCTGAGTTCATCAAGTACTTTTTCTTTCCATTTAAGAAATCACATGGCCTTGGCCAGGCGTGGTGGCTCACACCTCTAATCCCAGCACGTGGGGAGGCCGACTTGGGCGGATCACCCAAGGTTGGGAGTTCAAGACCAGCGTAACCAACATGGAAAAACCCCGTCCCTACTAAAAATACAAAATCAGCCTGGCGTGGTGGCGCATGCCTGTCATCCCAGCTACTCGGGAGGCTGAGGCAGGAGAATCACTTGAACCTGGGAAGCAGAGGTTGTGGTGAGCCGAGGTCACACCATTGCACAGCAGCCTGGGCAAGAAGAGCAAAACTCTGTCTCAGAAAAAAAAAAAAAAAACAGCAACAACAACAAATGATGTGACCTTGAACAATTTTCTTAACTTCTCTAAGCCTCTATCTTCATCTTCAATAAAATAAATTTACCTCCAAGATTGCATTAAATGGAATCCCACATGTAAAACAGCTGACAAATATTAGGGGCCCAACAGCTGTGCGCTCCTACTGCCGCCCCACTTTACCCCAAAGGAGAAGCGCAAGACATCCAGAAAAAGCCTGTTGATCCCTACACCTCAGCATCCTGTGTTCACACGAGGTGCAGTGGGATCCAGACTTACCGGGGTCACCCAAATACAAGACACGTTTTGATTTTTGAACTTAGGTACACATGGCTTCTAACATTCACCATATATGATCCATAATTTAGAAGAGATTTTCCTACACTACCCCGTGGTTCTACTTTAGCAGACTTAGATGTGCTATAACAGCTCACTCTCTTAAGCCCTCTTCAGTATCAAAAACAAAACTTTAATCTGTAACACAGTTATCAGCAGTGAAAGTGGAAAAGGTACCTATGAGTCAAAATGACCCTCTGCCCCGCCCCACCACGCCCCACCCTACAAAAAGCTGTTCAGGAGTATTTGGGCTGATTATGAGAATGCTGTCTGTATTCCCAGGGACAGACAAATGCCTATCCTGGTTAGAAGCTGCGCTGCTCAGCCTTCAGGGTAGAAAGCTCCCCACGCCCTCTACCCAAGGAGAAGAGAAGCAAATGGGGTGGCCAGGCTCCAGGACATGGACTGTTTAGTGTGGTTTCTGCAGTCCAGGTCACCGTCATGGGTGAATCTTTTCCTTCTTTCTTTTCCACCCAAGTGCCCAAGGTCCTACAGCTGCTATAGGGCCTCTTCCTTAGGATGAGTCAGCCCCGCTATTCCCCTTCCCTCCTTTTTTTTTTTTTTTTTTTTTTTGAGATGGAGTCTCACTCTGTCACCTAAGTGGGAGTTCAGTGATGTAATCTTAGCTCACTGCCACCTCTGCCTCCCGGGTTCAAAAAATTCTCCTGCCTCAGCCTCCCAAGTACCTCAGGTTACAGGCACCCACCACCACGCCCAGCTAATTTTTATATTTTTAGTAGAGACAGAGTTTCAACTTGTTGGCCAGGCTGCTCTCGAACTCCCGACCTCAGGTGATCCACCTGCCTTGGCCTCCCAAAGTGCTGGGATTACAGGCATGAGCCACGGCATCTGGCCGAGTCAGTCCAGGAATCCTGACTTTTTGTTCTGGCAAAATTACTGTCTTCCACGTCTACATTCCAAGTAGCTAAATCAGAGATCTGGCCTTGGGGCAGGCTTGAAGAATCCCTGTTCTTGGTCCTCAAGAGGTCCCACCAGGGTCTGGGACAATTCCAAGATTTGTGTCCTTAAAAAGGAAAGAAACTTAACATACATGGCTCTCACAGAGCTCATGCAGAGCTCAGGCAAGCCTTGGGAGGCGGCCCTAAGGTTTGGGTGTGCCATCGATGATAACAGCTAAGAGATCTGAAGTCAGCTGTCTGGGTTCAAACCTCAATTCCAACAGCCCTGGCTGTGTGATGTTAGACAACGTCCCCAGCCTCTCTGTGGTTCAGTTTCCTCACTGTAAATGGGCCAAAATAATAGAGCTGCTCTAAAAATTAAGTGAATTCGTGCATAAAAGGTATTTAGAACAATGCTTGGCACATGGGGGAGTTCAACTGACATGTATTGAACAGAGTAACTTAGCAATTAGTAAATATACTCATGCAGGCCAGGCGCGGTGGCTCACACCTGTAATTCCAAAACTTTCGGAGGCTGAGGCGAGAGGGTCACTTGAGCCCAGGAGTTTGAGACTAGCATGGGCAACACAGCAATATTCCATCACTAAAAATAAAACATACATGTATATATACACTCATATATTCACAGTGTATTTATAATATACAAAATAGCTGGAATACAGACTTAACTATTCACAATGATTACTTCTAGAGAAGGGGGAATGCAAATTTCAGATTTTTACCCCACACATATATTTTTGTATTATCTGAAATATTTAAGCAAATTGTATGTATAAATTTGCCCCAAAACACATAGCAGAACAATGTAGTTTTGACTCAAAAATCTTCAAATCATGATGGAATTGTCCTGTGAAAGTAAAGTTAGAGAGATGAAAAGTCTCCCTCCAGCCTAAATGCTCTTTCATATGACCTATATGACACAAACCAATGCAGACACCCCAATCCTTTCCCTACTGTCATAAGAAGTTTTCAGTGAACTGCATTCCCCTTTACAAACTAGATGATAGTTACAGTTACCAGGCAAGAACGTGGATCTAGTTCTGCTTTTTCAAAGGCCAATGTTCCTCACATAATAGCAATGCATTCTTCAACCGGTCAACTGCCCACAACACCTGAGGTGACAGACGCAAAGTGCTTGGCACTTACTTACCCTTGCCGGTTTACTACAAAGAAGAGAACACAGGAACAGCCAAATGCAAGAGACGCACAGAGCACACCATGGGGCAGAGAGGTCGGGGCTCCCATGCCATCCCTGGAAGTGCCACCTCCCCAGCACCAAATGAGTTCACCAAACCAGAAGCTCTCCAAACCCAATATTTAGAGGGATTTATGGAGTTTTCATAACAGACCTGATTAAGTCATTGGCCACCCGTGACTAGCTCAATCTCCAGCCTGTCTCGTCTCCCCTCCCAGAGGTAGGGGTGAGGCTGATACATCCAACTCTTTAATCATGACTCATCTTTCTGGCAACCAGCCCTGATCCTGAACCTGTCCAGGGGCCCAAAGCCACCTGTCATCTCATTATCATACAAAAGATACTCCTATCACCCCAGAAATTCCAAAAGTCTTAGAAGCTCTTGTGGCAGGTATTGAAGCCTAAGACCAAATATTATAACCAATGATGTTCCTATCACTCAGGAAGTTACAATGGTTTTAGAAGCTCCGGGCCAAAAACCAGGAAGAATACTAAATAGATACGCTATTATACTATGTATCCCACTATCATGATAATTTTTTTTGAGACAGAGTCTACCACTGTTGCCCAGTTTGGAGTGCAGTGGTGCGATCTCAGCTCACTGCAACCTCCACCTCCCAGGTTCAAGCAATTCCTGTGCCTCACCCTCCTGAGTAGCTGGGACTACAGGTGTGCGACACTACAACTGACTAATTTTTGCATTTTTTAGTAGAGACAGGGTTTCACTGTGTTGGCCAGGCTGGCCTTCAACTCCTGGCCTCAAGTGATCTGCCCGCCTCAGCCTCCCAAAATCTGAGATAAGTCATGAGCCACCAAGCCTGGCCTCACTATCACAATAATTATACTGAGAGGATGGGGGAGAAAAACGTGGGCAACAGGAGGAGCGGGGAGGGTAAGCAACCTGAATCCTTGTCTTCCACAGTAGGACATCTCCCTGTCTTTCACACAATCTAGAAGAACAAGCTAAAACATAAACACAGTAACCTCCAAGGAGCAGGGATCAGAGTAGAGAAGGGTAAGGTAGGGGATTGCTGGGTTTTGTCCTAAATCTTGTTAATTTCTCACTCTTAGAGTTGTATGCCTGTACAACTTTGCTAAAAATGAGTATTTACCTGTAATCCCAGCACTTTGGGAAGCCAAGGTGGGCAGGTCACGAGGTCAGGAGATCAAGACCATCCTGGCTAACACGACGAAACCCCATCTCTACTAAAAATACAAAATATTAGCCAGGCGTGGTGGCAGGCACCTGTAGTCCCAGCTACTTAGGAGGCTGAGGCAGGAGAATGGTGTGAACCCAGGAGGCAGAGCCTGCAGTGAGCTGAGACCACGCCACTGCACTGCACTCCAGCCTGGGTGACAGAGCAAGACTCCGTCTCAAAAAAAAAAAAAAAAGAGTATTTAATTTTTAAACAAAATCTGATATTGACCAACAACAATAGTGTACTAAGTGATACGGTTTTTTGTTTTTGTTTGAGAGAGGGTCTTCCTCTGTTGCCCAGGCTGGAGTGCCATGGTGCAATTCTAACTTACTACAGCCTCAAATTATTGGGATCAGGTGATCAACCTCCCAAGCAGCTAGAACCACAGGTGTGCACCACCACATCCAGCATTTTTTTTTTTTTTTTTTTGGTACAGTTGGAGGTCTCGCTATGTTGCTGGTCTTAAACTCCTGACCTCAGTGGATCCTACTGCCTCAGCCTCCCTAAGTGCTGGGATTACAGGTGTGAGCCACCACACCAGGCCCAAGTGGCATATTCTAAAATTTTTTGGAATCCAACCACTTTGAAAATGTATGGAGAGCTATAAATCATCTCCCCATAAACACATGGATGTATATACACAAAATTGTTGCACAGAATTTTGGGGACGTCATAAATTTCTGAGAGCTGGGTTAAGAACCTTAGGATTATAGATTCTGATTTCTTTATTTTTTCTTTTTTTTTTTTTTTGAGACAGAGTCTCGCTTTGTCGTCCAGGCTGGAGTGCAGTGGCGTGATCTCGGTTCACTGCAAGCTCCGCCTCCCGGGTTCACGCCATTCTCCTGCCTCAGCCTCCCGAGTAGCTGGGACTACAGGCGCCTGCCACCATGCCCGGCTGATTTTTTGTATTTTTAGTGGAGGCAGGGTTTCACTATAGCCAGGTTAGTCTCAATCTCCTGAATTCATGATCTGCCCTCCTCGGCCTCCCAAAGTCTGGGATTACAGGTGTGAGCGACCGCACCCGGCCCTAGATTCTGGTTTATTAAAGGAAATGTATTTCAAGTCAGAGCTTGTCATTTATTGCACAGGAAAATAGAAAGTTCATTTAAAAAATCAAAAACACTCACATGATAAAATGAGGTCCTGCTTGGTTTTAAACTACTTGGTGACCACCATCAGTTATTTTCTTGACTACAGGATGCACCTAATTCCTAACTATGAAAAAAGGTACAAACATTGTTTATCGGGCTTTTGGCTTCAGCCTTGAAACAATCGGATTCTCTCAAACTCAGGAATGTGAATCGCTGTTGATGCAGCTGTTTCCATTCTAGAAATGGACCTGGAATCATGTACTTTTCATCCATGGAGAGTCCTTCGTGTAAAACTTGAAAAGGCAAGGTCCCAAATTCCCCATATGGGTGTTTCTTCCAGTAGAGGAATTACTCTAATGCCTTCTTAGCAAAACTTACATAATCAGGGCAGGCCATCAAAATACTCCAAAACACAAAGTTTAGCTCCATTTCTGATGGACCTGTCTCCACTGCTATCAACCTCACCAACAGCCTCACATCAAGTCAGAGAAACGGTTTTTTCACTTAAGAAGGATCTTCATGGCTGGGTGTGGTGGCTCATGCCTGTAATCCTATCACTTTGGGAGGCCAATGTGGGTGGATCACGAGGTCAGGAGTTTGTGACCAGTCTGGTCAACATACTGAAACCCCGTCTGTACTAAAAATACAAAAATGAGCCAGGCTTGGGGGCACGTGCCTGTAGTCCCAGCTACTCAGGAGGCTGAGGCAGGAGAACTGCTTGAACCCGGGAGGTGGAAGTTGTGGTGAGCCAAGATCACACCACTGCACTCCAGCCCGGGCAACAGAATGAGACTCCATCTCAAAAAAAAAAAAAAAAAAAAAAATGGTATCTGTTAACCAGAGGCAATGAAAAGCACCTCCCAGGCTGCTGTAGTAGGTGGATCGGTAACTGTGGTGGAAGATTCCAACCCCCGAGATCTGTGACTATGTCACGCAGCAAAAGGGCTTTGCCACAGGCCTTAGGAGAAGTATCCTGGGCTATCCAGGGAGGTCCAATCTAATCCCATGAGCCTCTAAGAGCATAGAACTGGCCAGGCGAGGTGGCTCGTCCCTGTAATCTCTGCACTTTGAGAGGCTAAGGCAGGCGGATCACGAGATCAAGAGATGGAGACCACCCTGGCTAAAATGGTGAAACCCCATCTCTACTAAAAATACAAAAATTAGTCAGGCATCATGGCGGGCACCTGTAGTCTCAGCTACTCAGTAGGCTGAAGCAGGAGAATCACTTGAACCCAGGAGGTAGAGGTTGCAGCGAGCTGAGATCACGCCACTGCACTCCAACCTGGCCAACAGTGTGAAGACTCCATCTCAAAAAAATATTTTAAAATAGGGCATAGAACTTTCTCCGAGTGGAAGAAGAGAAATGCACACAGGGGAACTGGGGAGCCTGAGCAGGTCCCTGGCCTAGCTAGTCCTGAGCTGATGGGACCACATGCAAAGACCAGATAGAGGCCTCAGGAGCTGAGGGCAGCCCTCAACAGATGGCCAGCAAGGGAACAGACACCTCAGTCCTGCAACCACAAGGAACTATATTTGGCCAAAAACGCTTGGAAACAATTCTCCAATGAGGAATGCAGCCCAGACCACATGGTGATTTTTGCCCAGTAACACCCACGTCAGACTTCCGTCCCACAGAACTGTGAGATGTTACAATTTCAATTGTTTTAAGCCACGAAATAAGTGGAAATGTGGTAAAGCAGCAACAGAAATGAATACAGTGATTTACGTGGAAACCCCTAGAAGAGTGTCTGGCATGGTGTTGTCACCTGACAAGCGTTTCCTGATTTCCTTACATTGCAAGGCAGGGCTGGCCACACTCCATCCAA
The DNA here is from genome assembly GCF_009764315.1 of Trachypithecus francoisi. Taxonomy (NCBI): domain Eukaryota; kingdom Metazoa; phylum Chordata; class Mammalia; order Primates; family Cercopithecidae; genus Trachypithecus; species Trachypithecus francoisi. Next base: position 117,848,619 of record NW_022681454.1, read on the forward strand.
AAGAGATGATAGACTTGCTCTGACAAAACAGATTCAGTGAATTACAAATGGCCCAGAACACCTACAAATTTCAGGTTTCAGGTAAGTGATTGCCTTTCCTTTCACTTAGAAACCTCCCAGTGCTCATCTTACTGATAAACTCTAAGTACCAGGCAGGAGACTAAACACCAGACAAACCCAGCCCCAGATGCCCTGAGGAAGCCCATCCCAGCACTCACTCCGCTGCACTGAAATGATGTCCAGGTCAGTTTATCCCACTAGACCAAGAACTCCAGCTCTCCATGTGTGAGTCACCAGTGCTGCCTCTGCATCTCTGCTTCTCTGCTTCTACGACGGTGCTTCTGCACTTCACAGGAAATCTGTATCAATGTTTGTCAACACTATATATGACAGTATAACTTAATATCTGCACAGAAAATATAAATTCTCTGAGGACCAGGGCCGGGTTTATTAGCCTTTTTACTCCCACTGCCACTGTCTGGGACATTAGAGGCACTCGGTAGAAGTTGGTGAAGAGAAAGAAAAGGCAGAGGAGAGACAGGAAAGCAGGACCAACACTGCAGACACAGATTCTGAGGTGGCTGCAGGAGAGGCAGGGCAGAGAAACTTCCTGGATGCTGGAATGGGGTTCACTGTGATACCTGCTGCTGGATTTCAAATGTCAAAGGTGATGCTTTGCTGACCTTGACCTCTGACTGCCCTTTAACTGCCCTTTAGCTTTCCCAACCTGAAGACAGGGCACTTAGAAACTGCAATGTCAAGAAATTATGCTTCATTAAAGCATGAGAATGTTATTTACATGGATGCTCATTACTTCATTTTTTACATGGGAATGTAAATAATTGAAGAGATTGTTAAAGACCAGGCCAGGCGCGGTGGCTCAAGCCTGTAATCCCAGCACTTTGGGAGGCCGAGACGGGCGGATCACGAGGTCAGGAGATCGAGACTATCCTGGCTAATACGGTGAAACCCCATCTCTACTAAAAATACAAAAAACTAGCCGGGCGACGAGGCGGGCGCCTGTAGTCCCAGCTACTCGGGAGGCTGAGACAGGAGAATGGCGTGAACCCGGGAGGCGGAGCTTGCAGTGAGCTGAGAGCCGGCCACTGCACTCCAGCCTGGGCGGCAGAGCAAGACTCCGTCTCAAAAAAAAAAAAAAAAGACTAAATCATGCACATTCAATAACTTTGTAAAATATTAATGATAACTGAAACACAAATTTTGATGGTCCCCAAAAATGCTAAAATATAAAACAATACTGGCCAATTAAAGATAGAAAACAATCCTAATGAAGCTCCCCAACAGACACATTAAAACTTCTCTGTACATTAAACATTTGGGATTTCAAAGGAAAACCCAGATTCATTCCATTCTTAATACGGCGTTTAAAAAAAAAAATCTTAGGCAATACAATATTTAATTTAAAATTTACAAAATTCCATTACATTCATGATTTCATTTCATCCTCAAAACAATCTCCTGAGTTAGGCAGAACAGGTATTACTAACAACTAACTCCATTTTACAGGAAAGGGAACTGAAGTTCACAAAGTACTTGGACTTAACAAAACCTTTAATAGGGCCACATATCGAAACCAAATCCTCTGCTCAAAAGAACTAGAGTAAGTTATCTTTTACATAGTATTCATACTTATATCCTGTCAACATCCAAAAATGTTTTGAGGTAGCCTGCAATAATAGACACCTATCCAATAAAAACATTAAAATGAAAAACAGGTGGGAAAAAAAAACAGCAGGTGACATGGGAGACAGACAAAGGTAGATACCAAAGACTGAGACTGAGAATCTAAGAAAACTTCCTCTCTGACCTTCCAGTTCCAGGGGGATAGTACTAAAGGAAACAAGATGGTTTATAGACTCATAAACTGACAAAAGAGAGGTTGCATCAGTTCTTAACTATGAAACACTCCTGGCAGCCACAGCAAATCTCTTGGACAACATACCAATGGCATCAAAGCAAGAGTATACTTCAGTGATAGAATGAATTAAGTTCCCTGTTTGGGACCCAGGCCAGGGCTAGAGAAAAGAACTCTGAAATGTAGAGCTCAAAAATATATCCTCTGTCGGCCAGGCACAGTGGCTCACACCTGTAATCCCCAGCACTCTGGAAGGCCGAGGCAGACAGATCACGAAGTCAGGAGGTGGAGACCACACTGGCTAGCACAGTGAAATCCTGTTTCTACTAAAAATACAAAAAATTAGCCAGGCGTGGTGGCAGGCACCTGTAGTCCCAGCTGCTTGGAAGGCTGAGGTAGGAGAATGGAGTGAACCCAGGAGGCGGAGCTTGCAGTGAGCGGAGATCCTGCCACTGCGCTCCAGCCTGGGCAACAGAGCAAAACTCCGACTCCAAAAAAAAAAAAAAAATATATATATATATATATATATATACCCTGTGTCTTCTCCATACCCAAGTGTCTCCTTCTGTGAGAGACTTCCTTACACCATTGTGGGGAAGAGAATTTTTCTCTGCTATATTTGCTTGAAAGAATTAAAGGTGTAGGGCAAAAATTCTTGGAAATTATGTCATTTACGATCCTCAAAAGTGAGAAAAATGAAGCCCAGAAGAGAAGACCTTCCAGGAAAATTCCAGAGCCGGAGGTAGACCCAGTACATTGTTTCTGTTTTTGTTTTGAGAGGAAGTCTCACTCTATGGCCCAGGCTGGAGTGCAGTGGAGCCATTTCACTCACTGCAACCTCCGCCTCCTGGGTTCAAGCTATTCTCCTGCCTCAGTCTCCTGAGTAGCTGCAATTACAGGAGCCCACCACCACGCCCAACTAATTTTTGTATTTTTAGTAGAGACAGGGTTTCACCATGTTGGCCAGGTTGGTCTCGAACTCATGACCTCAGGTGATCCGCCTGCCTAGACTTCCCAAAGTCCTCGGATTACAGGCGTGAGCCACCGCACCCAGCCGGCCTGGTAAGTTTTAATCAAGTACTCTGAACTATGCAACAAACACTAGGAAGTAATAGAAAAAAAATTAATCTAAAAACCCTCTGGAGAGTCAAAGAATTGCAGATTTTAAACAGCATGAATACTTGGATTCATGGTATTGAAAAAGGACCTCGCACTTACCCGCATGTACAAACTGCCTGCCCACCTCTATCAGAGTATTTTTCAAGCTGTGCTACAGTTAACTATGTACTGCCCAAAGCCAATCTGTCCCTGCAGATCATAAGCTCTTAAAGACCAGGACTTCAGGAGAACAAGCAAAACTTCAGAGAGAAGGGAGCCACCGAAACAGAGTTCATAGCAATGGGTCGTCAGGAGCTGATGACTGGAGGTGGGCTGCAGCCTTGGGGTCTGGGACAGCGGAGGGCAGAGAAGGCAAAAGGGCCTGCATGACATGCTACAGGGCTAGGAGCCACAGCTGCAGTGATTAGTTCAGTTTTGTCTCGTATGCCTGTTACTTATACACCATGTCTTATTCAGAAAGAACTTCAGGTTGAGTATTTGGACTCCTTAAGCCTTCTGCTGTTTGTCTTCAGGACGTTTAACACTCTTAAAAGGGGAAAACTGTCCCGTTCGATTTTGCTTCCTGGGACATTACAGGTTTTTCAAAAGTTTGATGAAAACATTCACTAAGGAGTGATTCCACTTTCTCTGGTGGCTGAGAAATACGCGTCTGAGGGGCAGCATCAGTTCTCCCCATCAAGCTGAGGTTGGAGTCTCCCCATCTATGGACCTCACCCTGGCTTCCCCCTCATAAATCTGACCTCTAACTGTAACTGCCTTGGCCTCATTCCGTGGGTGTGGATGCTCCTGCTTGAAACGCATTTTTCAGCCCGCCAAATTTTTGGGAGAGTTTCTTCCACTCTCCAGGCGCTGAGAGCTACAAAGTTCAATCTGGCTTTCCAGATTTTTTTTTCTTCCCATTACTAACGGAATCCCCATCAAGCTACCAATGACTTTCTTCACAGAATTGGAAAAAACGGCTTTAAAGTTCATATGGAACCAAAAAAGAGCCCGCATTGCCAAGACAATCCTAAGTCAAAAGGACAAAGCTGGAGGCGTCACGCTACCTGACTTCAAACTATACTACAAGGCTACAGTAACCAAAACAGCATGGTACTGGTACCACAACAGAGAAATAGACCAATGGAACAGAACAGAGTCCTCAGAAATAATACCACACATCTACAGCCATCTGATCTTTGACAAACCTGACAAAAACAAGAAATGGGGAAAGGATTCCCTATTTAATAAATGGTGCTGGGAAAATTGGCTAGCCATAAGTAGAAAGCTGAAACTGGATCCTTTCCTTACCCCTTATACGAAAATTAATTCAAGATGGATTAGAGACTTAAATGTTAGACCTAATACCATAAAAACCCTAGAAGAAAATCTAGGTAGTACCATTCAGGACATAGGCATGGGCAAGGACTTCATGTCTAAAACACCAAAAGCAACGGCAGCAAAAGCCAAAATGACAAATGGGATCTCATTAAACTAAAGAGCTTTTGCACAGCAAAAGAAACTACCATCAGAGTGAACAGGCAACCTACAGAATGGGAGAAAATTTTTGCAACCTACTCATCTGACAAAGGGCTAATATCCAGAATCTACAAAGAACTCAAACAAATATACAAGAAAAAAACAAACAACCCCATCAAAAAGTGGGGAAAGGATATGAACAGACATTTCTCAAAAGAAGACATCCATACAGCCAACAGACACATGAAAAAATGCTCGTCATCACTCGCCATCAGAGAAATGCAAATCAAAACCACAATGAGATACCATCTCACACCAGTTAGAATGGCAATCATTAAGAAGTCAGGAAACAATAGATGTTGGAGAGGATGTGGAGAAATAGGAACACTTTTACACTGTTGGTGGGATTGTAAACTAGTTCAACCATTATGGAAAACAGTATGGCAATTCCTCAAGGATCTAGAACTAGATGTACCATATGACCCAGCCATCCCACTACTGGGTATATACCCAAAGGATTATAAATTACTCTACTACAAAGACACATGCACACGTATGTTTATTGCGGCACTATTCACAATAGCAAAGACTTGGAATCAACCCAAATGTCCATCTGTGACAGACTGGATTAAGAAAATGTGGCACATATACACCATGGAATACTATGCAGCCATCAAAAAGGATGAGTTAGCGTCCTTTGTAGGGACATGGATGCAGCTGGAAACCATCATTCTTAGCAAACTATCACAAGAAGAGAAAACCAAACACCGCATGTTCTCACTCATAGGTGGGAACTGAACAATGAGATCACTTGGACTCGGGAAGGGGAACATCACACACTGGGGCCTATCAGGGGGAGGGGGAGGAGGGGGGATTGCATTGGGGAGTTATACATGATATAAACGTTATGCACATGTACCCTAGAACTTAAAGTATAATAAATAAATAAATAAATAAATAAAATAAAATTTTATTTAAAACTAAAAAAAAAAAAAAAAGAAATCAAGAAGCGCCAGGCAGAAGGGCCCTGCTCCCATCAATCAGAGCCCAGCGGAAGGCCAGAGCAGGAAGTGCAGCGGTGGGACGCGGTGACAACCCCTCGCCCCCCGGGACCGCCCGCCTGGGCAGAGGTCGGTGAGGCCGCTGCTCGACAGCTCCGGCCCGCGCCTTTCGCTTTCTCCCGCCCAGCAAGTGAGAGGATAAATCACGGGGCGGGGGCAGTGCGCCCCCAGCAATGGCGCACCCGGCGCACAGACCCCCACTACACGCGCGTCCCAGGCGGGGTCGACCCAGACGAGTCACCGGGCGGCGCACAGTCCCACTAGCAGGGCAGCCAGGACCCACGCGCGCGGGTCCACGCAGCCACCTATATAAGTGACAAAACAGTCAGAAAGCCATCATGCGGGGCCAGGAAAGAGCCCCCACCCAGAGTCACTGACTCCCTCGTCTGAGGGTCCGCGCAGTCCCCTCGGTGAGTCTGGCGAAGCAGTCCCACTGCGAGGGAGGGCGGGGAGGACGTTGGAGTCTCCACACGCGGTGACCCGTACCCCGTTCCATGAGTGGGTCCATGCAGGGTCCTCCACACGCGGGGACCAGCCAGGCCGCGGAGGATCAGGCAGAAGCCAGCGCCCGGGTCCATGCAGTCCCCTCCGCGGCAGACGCGGGGAGCCGGGGAGCAGTGGGGACCGGCCCGCACCCGCAGGGCGCCCGGGACCCCCGCGCTGGCCCACGCGGTATCGCAGCAGACGCGAAGCCCCCGGTGCCACCCGAGGCGGAGGCAAAGCCCAGGCGCAGGGACCCGGGGTCCCGACCCCGGAACCTGCGGAGCCCACCTCGGAGCCGCCACGCCGGGCGCAGAGACCCCCGCCCGGTCCGGAGACCCTGTCGCCCGTCGCCCAGTCTCACCTCCGGCGGCCGCCTGCCAGCGCTAACTCCTCGCCGCCGCGCCTGGGCCGAGTAGAGCGCAGCTGAGCAGCCGACAGAGACGCAGCAGCCTCAACAAGGGAGTCCCGGGGCGGGGCTGCCGCCGCCGCCGCCTCCGCCTCCGCCGCCACCTCAACAAGGGAGTCCCGGGGCGGGGCTGCCGCAGCCGCCGCCGCCGCCGCCGCTTCAGCCAGTGTTCCCCGCTCAGGATGTGGCTGGGATCAAGGAGCTGCAGCTGCCGTTGGGCTGAGGCCGGGACACACACCATGCAGGTGTACAGGGCCCCGCCCGCAGCCCCGTCCCCAGCAGAGCCAGGCGCCCAGGGCCCGCCCCCCGGCCAATAGGGAGCGAGCTGTGCAGAGAGGGCGGGGCCTTAGGTAACATAGGGAGGTTGGGCCTTAGGCCTTAGGTAACATAGCATATGGTTGTAATCCCAGCTACTCAGGAGGCTGAGGTAGGAGAATCACTTGAACCCAGGAAGCGGAGGTTGCAGTGAGCCGAGATCGTGCCACTGCACTCCAGCCTGGCGACAGAGTGAGACTCCGTCTCAAAAATAAATAAATAAATAAAGCCCCTTGAATGTAAGAAATGTGGTAAAACATTTACTCTTTCCCATTCCCTCAATAACATGAAAGAGCTCACACTGCAGAGAAACCTTAAGAATGTAGGAAATATGGTCAAGCCTTCAGATTTTTCTGTTTGTGAAAATTTGGGAGGCCTCAGACTGGAGAAAAGCCTTTTGAATTTAAATTTGTGGTAAGGCCTTCAGTTGAGTTAGTTCCTTTGGATGACATCAGCTCATTCCTGAGAAAAACCCTATGAATGTCCAGAATGTGGGAATGTTTCATTTCTCTCATACCCACTCAAGGACATATGAAAATGCACACTGTAGCTGGCTGGACCTTGTAAATACAAGAACGTACACAGGATTAAAACTCTAATAGTTTAGAAACTGCAAGAATATTTTCAGTTTTAACATTCACTTGAAAAGTCATGTGAAATCTCCCACTGGAAAGAAATTCTATAAGTCAAGCTTTTCTAATTTGGAAACCCTGATGCAAATTAATTATGGTGCAGTGCTTGAAAAAAATGTATGAAATGTTACACAAGTTACACTTAGCCAGTGTGTGGGATTTTCTTTTCACTGCTGCTTATCAGCATGCCAAAAGTCGAATCTTCGGACTCAAGTCTTGCCTGCCTTAGACATAATGGCCTCACTGCATGTGGAGCTAACCCCAGGAAGATGGAGTGGCACTCTCTGGAGGATTAGGTGGTCTCCACCAATGTGGGTCGATGGGCTCCTGAACTCTTTCCTGTAACCATGCAGAGAGTCTACACTGCCAGTGATCATGTACCTCAACTCTTTAGATGTAGAAACTCAAAATATTCAAAATATTCTGAAACAGTTTCCATTGAAAGGAAAGAGAAAAGAGGTCAGATGCCACACTCCGGTCAAGAGAACTAGTAGATGGCTCACACGAACACTCTGTCGCTACTGTCTGTGCCTCTGTCACAACAAATATCCTGATCCTTTAGTTTTAAGGGTACAGGGCCATTTTCCTCCCTTTCTTACTGGTAGTTCTCAAGATAACTGTATGATATGCTGGGAATGCAATATCCTGATAATCAGGTGACATTGGTCAGAACAGCCCAGGCTCTGTTAGAGTCCCTGCTCGAAACAGAATGTCCTTTAACGCTTGTGTCCAGCAAACCACATCGTGTGAGAAAACCCAAGGTGGGTTCCTTTCTGGGGTCCCTCAGTTGTAGTGCAAGTGAAGGATGTACACTCAAAACTCCATCCATCTGCTCTGGGTAGCTTTCCTGATCTTGCGGTAGCGGTTCATATTGAATCCCAGACTTCTGTTGTCTTCTGTTTGCTGTTTGTAAGTAATAAATTAACTTCATGGAATTTATGTATGAATGTGTTTGGTCTCATTGTACTCAGAAATGTTGGTAGCCATTGCACAGTGAAAACACCTCATAATTGGTGAAAACACTTATGGCCCCCTTATGCCAGAGCAAGGAGATTAATTCAATCAAACATAAACTTCATGTTCATAAAACCCTGTAGCACAATTATTACCATGCGGGAGGCCTTTAACAATGGTGATGCTGATTTGAAGAACTCTGAAGGAAGAAATTTACACAAATGGGTTGGGTACATGGGAGTCCCTGATAACTTAAAGCAACCCTTACTCCCCTCTGCCTAAAAAATGTGGAGAGGCTGGGTGCAGTGGCTCAGGCCTGTAATCTGAGCACTTTGGGAGGCCGAGGTAGGCAGATCACAAGGTCAGGGGTTCAAGACCAGCCTGACCAACATAGGGAAGCCACATTTCTACTAAAAATACAAAAATTAGATGGGCTTGGTGGCAGACACTTGTAATCCCAGCTACTTGGGAGGCTGAGGCAGGAGAATTGCTTGAACCTGGGAGGCGGAGGTTGCAGTGAGTCACGACCATGCCACTGCACTCCAGCCTGGGTGACAGGGCAAGACTCCCTCTCAGGAAAAAAAAAAAAAAAGTGGATAAGAACTGAAACAGGTTTAAAATTTCACCTAATTGGAAATGCAAACTTTACAAAAATAATATTTAAAATAAAAGGTTAAGTGAGTGCTCATTGAATTTTATGCCTCCACAAAATAGGTTGTGATTAACTTCCACATTTGTTGAAAGCCACCAAAGTTGGGAAGCCTCCATGTCTGAAATTCACATGTGGCTCAAATAAGAATCATCCCTGGGGATACCCCAAAGTTTAAATATGGTATCCCCTGTGATATTATGAGGAATTACTGTACATAAAACAGGTTGTCTTCCTTTAACTCTGAAAATCATATTATCTTGCCTAAATTCCCCATAATGCATTGCTCTGCAGTATCCTATAGTGGACATAGGTTTCCTGACCAATGAGCACTAAAATTAAATGTGTGCAGTTCACCTATGTTCTTACCAAAATGGAAATCCCTGAATTCCACCAGTTAGAATATCATGACCGAATGTCAGATTTTTGGAATACGTAAGTTTTCTGTAAGGTTATTAGGTATTATTCCATTTTATTAATAGATATAAATATATTTAGATGACCTATTTCTCCTGTGTTTTAGTCTTAATAGATTGTGTCTTTTAATTCATCCAGTTGGTCTAAGTTACCAAGTTTGTGGGTTATGGAGATTGTAATATTCTTTATTATTTCATCATCCATGGGCATTCTAATATAAAGATCTCTTTTAATTCTTATGTTATTAGGTTGGTGCCAATGGAATTGTGGTTTTGGACCATGAATTTTAAATTTTTATAACTAGGCTGCAACACATCTTTATTAATCAAAATAGAACCCATTGCAACGGGCGGGGCACAGTGGTTCACGCCCGTAATCCCAGCACTTTGGGAGGCTGAAGCAGGCGGATCAGGAGGTCAGGAGTTTGAGACCAGCCTGACCAACATGGTGAAATCCCATATTGACTAAAAGGACAAAAAGTAGCCGGGCATGGTGGCATGTGCCTGTAATCCCAGCTACTCAAGAGGCTGAGGCAGGAGAATCTCTTGAACCCAGGAGGCAGAGGTTGCATAAAAATGAAGGTCCTTTCCTGTCTGCCACTAATTGCCTGTGTGATTTTTGGCAAATATTTAGTCCTCGGCCCAATTCTGCTTCCTTATAAGGCTCCTTCCAGCTCTGAAATTTTGTAACTCTGGTTTCTACTCAAAGCTTCACTTTCCAACTCCCCACACTTGGCTGTTCTAAAACGTTTGTTTTGCCTCCTGATTTTACTTTCCATGCCTTTTTTGTTCTCCTCCACTTCTCATTACTATCCCATAGTCTTTTGGATTTAAGTTCTTCTAGAAAAGTTCCTCCTTTCTAATCAATTATTTTTCAACTTCCGTTGTCTCTGAAAAAAATATTACAAATGGTCGATTTTATCTTGGAAAGAAGATCCAGAATGTGTTGGCTTCCTGTTTTGTTGGTGAAATGTCTACAGCTTGGAGACTGGACTTGGGTCAGGATTCCCCACTAAACCTTACAAGAGATAGCTTCAGAGCTGCTGGTCGGGCCGCTATTTCTCTCTCTCTGCTCTGTTTTACTAAACTCAATTAATTTTTAAATATGCAGGATAGGCCAGATGTGGTGGCTCCAGCCAGTAATCCCATCACTTCGGGAGGCCACGGCGGGTGGATCACGAGCTCAGGAGATTGAGAATAGCCTGACCAACAAGGTAAAACTCCGTCTCTATTAAAAATACAAAATTTAGCGGGATGTGGTGGTGCGCAACTATAGTCCCAGCCACTCAGGAAGCTGAGGCAGGAGAATCGAGGGAACCTGGAGGCAGAGGTTGCAGTGAGTTGAGATCCCGCAAGTGCTCTCCAGCCAGGGTGACAGAGCTTGACTCTGTCTCTCTCTCTGTTTCTCTTTTACTCTCTCTCTCTCTATATATATATAGAAGAAAATATAAATATATTTATTCAGGATAAGGGCATAAGTAATTCATCTGCTTTTATGACCCAGTATGAACGTTAAATGGAAGCCGGAAATGAAACTTTCCGTTTTTCATCAGCTTGTAGTCGCAAGCTGATGGCGACCCTAGCAGCCAACACGCCACGCCCCTCGGCGGCTGGGGGTCCCCGATCGCCGGGGGGCGAGGCACCACTCGCGATCGGGGCCCAGAGCAGCTGCCGCGACACGCCCCCCGGCAGCTGGGGGCTGCCACGCCATGCCCCCAGCCGCCGGCACACAACACCCATTAGGCCGGGGTCGTGGCGTGGCGACTGCAGGGGGCCCGGATCAGGGGGCGTGGGTGCCCCAGCCTCCCAGCGATAGTGGGCCCACAGCCTCTGGGGCGTGTCGTGGCGGCGGCTGTGGGGCCCACAGATAGGTGTACACTGCCTGTGGTATTAGGAGTAATAATATGGTTATTACACATCAATGATGGATTTTAAAAATTGTCAATGGTACTAACAATAGGATACCATTGTTTATTTGGATAATTATTTTATGTATCTGATTATGCACCCTTAGTATTAGTTATTAATATTAATGTCATTGAACATTATTATTAGTCCCTAATACTAATCATTATTTTCTAACAACATCACTTTGTATTGATTTAAGTAACATTCATTGCGGATAACATTATTTGATTATTAATGGTGAGATAAATATTAATTACCATTCCAAATCGTTAACATTTTAATCCACCATAAATTTTTACGAAGTATATTGTGATCATAATATCGACTTTTAATATTAATATTTATTATATTTATTAATATTAATAATTAATAGACTTGTTCCTGATGTCCACCGGGTGAGGATGATATTACTTTAAACATCAGAAAAGGTGTACACGCACCCAGTGATATTGCTTCAAATTTCCGCCCGAGAGGGGAATTTGAGACAGGCAATATTGCTGGGAGTAGACACACACGTGGGATAAAGTAATTAATATTCAGGGGGAAGATTATGATTCGATTCCGAATACAGGGGTGTCGTGGCGGCGGCTCGGGGCCCCGGCTCGCGGGGGGGCGGGTCCCCCGCCCCACGGCCATCGGGGCCGCAAGACGCCTTGGGGCGTGTGGTGGCAGCGGCTGTGGGGCCCACAGCTAGGGGTACAGTGCCTGTGGTATTAGGGATAATAATATGGTTATTACACATCAATGATGGATTTAAAATATTGTCAAATGTACTAATAATAGGATACCATTGTTAATTTGGATAATTATTTTATGTATCTGATTATGCACCCTTAGTATTAGTTATTAATATTAATGTCATTGAACATTATTATTAGTCCCTAATACTAATCATTATTTTCTAACAACATCACTTTGTATTGATTTAAGTAACATTCATTGCGGATAACATTATTTGATTATTAATGGTGAGATAAATATTAATTACCATTCCAAATCGTTAACATTTTAATCCACCATAAATTTTTACGAAGTATATTGTGATCATAATATCGACTTTTAATATTAATATTTATTATATTTATTAATATTAATAATTAATAGACTTGTTCCTGATGTCCACCGGGTGAGGATGATATTACTTTAAACATCAGAAAAGGTGTACACGCACCCAGTGATATTGCTTCAAATTTCCGCCCGAGAGGGGAATTTGAGACAGGCAATATTGCTGGGAGTAGACACACACGTGGGATAAAGTAATTAATATTCAGGGGGAAGATTATGATTCGATTCCGAATACAGGGGTGTCGTGGCGGCGGCTCGGGGCCCCGGCTCGCGGGGGGGCGGGTCCCCCGCCCCACGGCCATCGGGGCCGCAAGACGCCTTGGGGCGTGTGGTGGCAGCGGCTGTGGGGCCCACAGCTAGGGGTACAGTGCCTGTGGTATTAGGGATAATAATATGGTTATTACACATCAATGATGGATTTAAAATATTGTCAAATGTACTAATAATAGGATACCATTGTTAATTTGGATAATTATTTTATATACCTGATTATGCACGCTTAGTATTGATTATTAATATTAATGTCATTGAACATTATTATTAGTCCCTAATACTAATGATTGTTTTCTAACCAGCATCAGTTTGTATTAAGTAACATTGATTGCGGATAACATTACTTGATTATTAATGGTGAGATTAATATTAATCACCATTCCAAATCGTTAACATTTTAATCCACCATAAATATTTACGAAGTTTATGGTGATCATTAATATCGATTATTAATATTAATATTGATTTTTATTATTAATATTTATTTATTTATTTATTTATTTTGAGGCAGAGTCTGGCTCTGTCGCCCAGGCTGGAGTGCAGTGGCGCGATCTCGGCTCACTGCAAGCTCCGCCTCCCGGGTTCACGCCATTCTCCTGCCTCAGCCTCCTGAGTAGCTGGGACTACAGGCGCCCGCCACCGCGCCCGGCTAATTTTTTGTATTTTTGGTAGAGACGGGGTTTCACCATGGTCTCGATCTCCTGACCTTGTGATCCGCCCGCCTCGGCCTCCCAAAGTGCTGGGATTACAGGCGTGAGCCACCGCGCCCGGCATTAATATTTATTATATTTATTAATATTAATAATTAATAGACTTGTTCGTGATATCCACCGGGGTGAGGATGATATTACTTTAAACTTCAGAAAAGCTGTACACGCACCCAGTGATATTGCTTCAAATTTCCGCCCGAGAGGGGAATATGAGACAGGCAATATTGCTGGGAGTAGACACACACGTGTGATAAAGTAATTAATATTAAGGGGTAAGATTATGATTCCACTCCCAACACAGGGGTGTCGTGGGGACGGCTGGCGGCCCCGGAACGCGGGGGGCGTGTCGTGGCGGCGGCTGGGGGCCCCGGATTGCGGGGTGGCGCGTCCCCCGCCCCCCGGCGGTCGGGGGCCCCCAGCCGCCGTGGGGCGTGTCGTGGCGGCGGCGGTCCGGGGCCGACAGCCGCCGGGGGGCGTGTCGTGTCCGCGGCTGGGCGGCCGGGACTGCGGGGGGGGTGGGTCCCCCGCCCCCCGGGGGTCGGGGGCCGCCAGCCGCGGGGGGCCGTGTCGTGGCGGCGGCTGGGCGGCCGGGATCGCATGGGGTGCGGGTCCCCCGTCCCCCGGGCGTCGGGGGCCGCGAGCCGCCGGGGGACGTGTCCTGTCGGCGGCTGGCGGCCCCGGATCGCGGGATGTGGGTCCTCCGCCCCCCGGCGGTCGGGGGCTGCCAGCCGCCGGTGGGCGTGTCGTGGCGGTGGCTGGACGGCGCGGATGGCGGGGGGGGGGGGGTCCCCAGCTCCACGGCGGTCGGGGGCCGCCAGCCGCCGGGGGGCGTGGCGTGGCAGCGGCTGTGGGGCCCATAGCTAGGTGTACACTGCCTGTGATATTAGGGATAATAATATGGTTATTACACATCAATGATTGATTTTAAAAATTGTCAATGGTACTAATAATAGGATACCATTGTTAATTTGGATAATTGTTTTATGTACCTGATTATACACCCTTAGTATTAATTATCAATATTAATGTCATTGAACATTATTATTAGTCCCTAATACTAATCATTATTTTCTAACCAGCCTCACTTTGTATTGATTTAAGTAACATTCATTGCGGATAACAGTATTTGGTTATTAACGGTGAGATTAATATTAATTACCATTCCAAATCATTAACATTTTAATCCAGCATAAATTTTTACGAAGTTTATTGTGATCATTAATATCGATTATTAATATTAATATTTATATATTTATTAATATTAATAATTAATCGACTTTTTTCTGATGTCCACCGGGTGAAGATGATATTACTTTAAATATCAGAAAAGGTGTACACGCACCCAGTGATATTGCCTCAAATTTCCGCCCGAGAGGGGAATATGAGACAGGCCATTTTGCTGGGAGTAGACACACAGGTGGGGTGAAGTAATTAATATTCAGGGGGAAGATTATGATTCGATTCCCAATACAGGGGTGTCGTGGCGACGGCTGGGAGCCCTGGCTCGCGGGGGGGCGGGTCCCCCGCCCCACGGCCATCGGGTCCGCAAGCCGCCTTGGGCGTGTCGTGGCAGCAGCTGTGGGGACCACAGCTAGGTGTACACTGCCTGTGGTATTAGGGATAATAATATGGTTATTACACATCAATGGTGGATTTTAAAAATTGTCAATGGTACTAATAGGATACCATTGTTAATTTGGATAATTATTTTATGTACCTGATTATGCACGCTTAGTATTATTAATATTAATGTCATTGAACATTATTATTAGTCCCTAATACTAATGATTATTTTCTAACCAGCATCAGTTTGTATTGATTTAAGTAACATTCATTGCGGATAACATTATTTGATTATTAATGGTGAGATTAATATTAATTTTACGAACTTTATGGTGATCATTAATATCGATTATTAATATTTATTATATTTATTAATCTTATTAATTAATAGACTTGTTCGTGATATCCACCGGGGAGAGGATGATATTACCTTAAACATCAGAAAAGGTGAACACGCACCCAGTGATATTGCTTCAAATTTCCGCCGGAGAGGGGAATGTGAGACAGGCAATATAGCTGTAAGTAGACACACACGTGGGATAAAGTAATTAAACTTCACGGGTAAGATTATGATTCGACTCCCAATCCAGGGGTGTCGGTTGGGGGCGGCCAGCCGCCGGGGGGCGTGTCGTGGCGGCGGCTGGGCGGCCCCGGATCGCGGGGGGGCGGGTCCCCCGCCCCCCGGCGGTCGGGGGCCGCCAGCCGCCAGGGGGCGTGTCTTGGCTGCGGCTGTGTGGCCCACAGCTAGGTGTACACTGCCTCTTGTATTAGGGATAATTATATGGTTATTACACATCAATGATGGATTTAAAAAATTCTCAATGGTACTAACAATAGGATACCATTGTTAATTGGATAATTATTTTATGTACCTAATTATGCACGCTTAGTATTAATTATTAATATTAATGTCATTGAACATTGTTATTAGTTCCTAATACTAATCATTATTTTCTAACCAGCATCACTTTGCATTGATTTAAGTAACATTCACTGCGAATAACATTATTTGATTATTAATGGTGAGATAAATATTAATTACCATTCCAAGTCGTTAACATTTTAATCCGCGATAAATTTTTACGAACTTTATGGTGATCATTAATTTCGATTAGTAATATTAATATTTATTATATTTATTAATATTAATAAATAATAGACTTGTTCCTGATATCCACCGGGGTGAGGATGATAGTACTTTAAACATCAGAAAAGGTGAATATGCAGCCAGTGACATTGCTTCAAATTTCCGCCCGAGAGGGGACTATGAGACAGGCAATATTGCTGGGAGTCGACACACAGGTGGGATAAAGTAATTAATATTCAGGGGTAAGATTATGATTCGACTCCCAATGCAGGGGTGTCTGGCGGCGGCTGGGGGCCCCGGATCGCGGGGGGGCGGGTCCCCCGCCCCCCGGCGGTCGGGGGCCGCCAGCCGCCAGGGGGCGTGTCGTGGCAACCGCTGTGTGGCCCACAGCTAGGTGTACACTGCCTGTTGTATTAGGGATAATAATATGTTATTACACATCAATGATGGATTTAAAAAATTGTCAATGTTACTAATAATAGGATACCATTGTTAATTTGGATAATTATTTTTTGTACCTGATTATGCACGTTTAGTATTAATTATTAATATTAATGTCATTGAACATTGTTATTAGTCCCTAATACTAATCATTATTTTCTAACCAGCATCACTTTGTATTCACTTAAGTAACATTCATTGCGGATAACATTATTTGATTATTAATGGTGAGATTAATGTTAATTACCATTCTAAATCGTTAACATTTTAATCCGCGATAAATTTTTACGAAGTTTATTGTGATCATTAATATCGATTAGTAATATTAATATTTATATATTTATTAATATTAATAATTAATAGACTTGTTCCTGATATCCACCGGGGTGAGGATGATATTACTTTAAACATTAGAAAAGGTGTACACGCACCCACCGATATTGCTTCAAATTTCAGCCCGAGAGGGGAATATGAGACAGGCAATATTGCTGGGAGTAGACACACACGTGGGATAAAGTAATTAATATTCGGGGGAAGATTATGATACGACTCCCAATCCAGGGGCGTCGTGGCGTCGGCTGGGGGCCCTGGATCGCCGAGGAGCACGTCCCTCGCCCCCCGGCGATCGGGGACCGCCAGCTGCAGGCAGGCGTGCCGTGGCAGCGGTTGGGGGCCCCGGATCCCGGGGGGCTGTGTCCGCCACCCTCTGGCCATCGAGGGCCGCCAGCCGCCGGGGGGCTGGGCGTGGCGAGGGCTCGGCGGCCGGGATCGCGCGGGGGATGGGGGGTGGGCGTGGCTGCTGCTGAGGGCCCACAGGTAGGTTTACACTGCCTGTGGTATTAGGAGTTATAATATGGTTATTACACATCAATGATTGATTTTTGTAAGTATCAATGGTACTAATAATAGGATACCATTGTTAATTTTGGAGAATTATCTTAAGTACCTGATTATGCACGCTTAGTATTAATTAATAATATTAATGTCATCGAACAATATTATTATTCCCTAATCATTATTTTCTTACCAGCATCACTTTGTATTGATTTAAGTAACATTCATTGCGGATATCATTATTTGATTATTAATGGTGATATTAATATTAATTACATTCCAAATCCTTAACATTTTAATCCACTATCAATATTTACGAAGTTTATTGTGATCATTAATATCGATTATGGGTATTAATATTTATTATATTTAGTAATATTAATAATTAATAGGCTTATTCCTGATATCCACCGGGGAGAGGATGTTATTCCTTTAAACATCACAAAACTTGTACACGAACCCAGTGATATTTGCTCAAATTTCTGCCTGAGAGTGGAGGATGAGACAGGCAATATCGCTGGGAGTAGACACACTCGTGGGATAATGTAATTAGTATTCAGGGGGAAGAGTAAGATATGACTCCCAATACAGTCGGGGTGTGGCGGCGGCTGGCGGCCCCAGATCGCGGGGGTGTGGTTCCCCCATCCCCCGGCGATCGGGGGCCGCCAGCCTCCGGGCCTGGGCTTGGCGGCAGCTGGGTGCCCTGGATTGCGGGGGAGTGGGTCCCCCATCCCGCGGTGACTGGGGGCCGCTAGATTCCGAGGGTTGGCGTGGCTGCCGCTTGGCTGCCCGGATGGCGGGGGTGGGGGGGGGGGCGTGGCTGCTGCTCAGGGCCCACAGGTAAGTGTACACTGCCTGTGGTATTAGGAGTTATAATATGGTTATTACACATCAATGATCGATTTTAATAATTATCAATGGTACTAATAATAGGATACCATTGTTAATTTTGGAGAATTATATTAAATACCTGATTATGCACGTTTAGTATTAATTATTAATATTAATGTCATTGAACAATATTATTAGTCCCTAATACTAATCATTATTTTCTTACCTGCATCACTTTGTATTGATTTAAGTAACATTCATTGCAGATATCATTATTTGATTATTAATGGTGATATTAATATTAATTACCATTCCAAATCGTTAACATTTTAATCCACTATCAATTTTTATGAAGTTTATTGTGATCATTATTATCAATTATTAGCATTAATATTTATTATATTTATTAATATTAATAATTGATATACTAGTTCCTGATATCCACCAGGGAGAGGATGTTATTACTTTTTTTTTTTTGGAGATGGAGTCTCGCTCTGTCACCCAGGCTGGAGTGCAGTGGGGCGACCTCCGCTCACTGCAAGCTCTGCCTCCCGGGTTTGCGCCATTCTCCTGCCTCAGCCTCCCCAGTAGCTGGGACTACAGGTGCCGGCCATCTCGCCTGGATAGTTTTTTGTATTTTTTAGTAGAGACGGGGTTTCACTGTGTAGACCAGGATGGTCTCGATCTCCTGATCTCGTGATCCAGCCGACTCAGCCTCCCAAACTGCTGGGATTACAGGGTTGAGCCACCACGCCCGGCCATATATTTATATCTATTAATAAATGGAATCAATACCCAATAACCTTACAGAAAACTTACGTATTCCAAAAATCTGACATTCTGTCATGTTATTCTAACTGGTGGAATTGGGGGATTTCCATTTTGGTAAGAACATAGGTGAATTGCACACATTTAATTTTAGTGGTCATTGGTCAGGAAACCTATGTCCACTATAGGATACTGCAGAGTGATGCGTTATGGAGAATTTAGGCAAGATAATATGATTTTCAGAGTTAAAGGAAGACAACCTGTTTTATGTACAGTAATTCCTCATAATATCACAGGAGATACCATATTTAAACTTTGGGGTATCCCCAGCGATGATTCTTATTTGAGCCACATGTGAATTTCAGACACGGAGGCTCCCCAACTTTGGTGGCTTTCAACAAATGTGGAAGTTAATCACAACCTATTTTGTGGAGGCATAAAATTCAATGAGCACTCACTTAACCTTTTATTTTAAATATTATTTTTGTAAAGTTTGCATTTCCAATTAGGTGAAATTTTAAACCTGTTTCAGTTCTTATCCACTTTTTTTTTTTTTCCTGTGACGGAGTCTTGCCCTGTCACCCAGGCTGGAGTGCAGTGGCATGGTCGTGACTCACTGCAACCTCCGCCTCCGAGGTTCAAGCAATTCTCCTGCCTCAGCCTCCCAAGTAGCTGGGATTACAAGTGTCTGCCACCAAGCCCATCTAATTTTTGTATTTTTAGTAGAAATGTGGCTTCCCTATGTTGGTCAGGCTGGTCTTGAACCCCTGACCTTGTGATCTGCCTACCTCGGCCTCCCAAAGTGCTCAGATTACAGGCCTGAGCCACTGCACCCAGCCTCTCCACATTTTTTAGGCAGAGGGGAGTAAGGGCTGCTTTAAGGTATCAGGGACTCCCATGTACCCAACCCACTTGTGTAAATTTCTTCCTTCAGAGTTCTTCAAATCAGCATCACCATTGTTAAAGGCCTCCCGCATGGTAATAATTGTGCTACAGGGTTTTATGAACATGAAGTTTATGTTTGATTGAAGTAACCTCCTTGCTGTGGCATAAGGGGGCCATAAGTGTTTTCACCAATTATGAGGCGGATTCACTGTGCAATGGCTACCAACATTTCTAAGTACAATGAGACCAAACACATTCATACATAAATTCCATGAAGTGAATTTATTACTTACAAACAGCAAACAGAAGACAACAGAAGTCTGGGATTCAATATGAACCGCTACCGCAAGATCAAGAAAGCTACCCAGAGCAGATGGATGGAGTTTTGACTGTAAATGCTTCACTTGCACTACAACTGAGGGACCCCAGAAAGGAACCCACCTTGGGTTTTCTCACACGATGTGGTTTGCTGGACACAAGCGTTAAAGGACATTCTGTTTCGAGCAGGGACTCTAACAGAGCCTGGGCTGTTCTGACCAATGTCACCTGATTATCAAGATATTGCATTCCCAGCATATCATACAGTTATCTTGAGAACTACCAGTAAGAAAGGGAGGAAAATGGCCCTGTACCCTTAAAACTAAAGGATCAGGATATTTGTTGTGACAGAGGCACAGACAGTAGCGACAGAGTGTTCGTGTGAGCCATCTACTAGTTCTCTTGACTGGAGTGTGGCACCTGACCTCTTTTCTCTTTCCTTTCAATGGAAACTGTTTCAGAATATTTTGAATATTTTGAGTTTCTACATCTAAAGAGTTGAGGTACATGATCACTGGCAGTGTAGACTCTGCATGGTTACAGGAAAGAGTTCAGGAGCCCATCGACCCACATTGGTGGAGACCACCTAATCCTCCAGAGAGTGCCACTCCATCTTCCTGGGGTTAGCTCCACATGCAGTGAGGCCATTATGTCTAAGGCAGGCAAGACTTGAGTCCGAAGATTCGACTTTTGGCATGCTGATAAGCAGCAGTGATAAAAAAATCCCACACACTGACTAGGTATAACTTGTGTAACATTTCATACATTTTTTTAAGCACTGCACCATAATTAATTTGCATCAGGTTTTCCAAATTAGAAAAGCTTCACTTATAGAATTTCTTTCCAGTGGGAGATTTCACATGACTTTTCAAGTGAATGCTAAAACTGAAAATATTCTTGCAGTTTCTAAACTATTAGAGTTTTAATCCTGTGTACGTTCTTGTATTTACAAGGTCCAGCCAGCTACAGTGTGCATTTTCATATGTCCTTGAGTGGGTATGAGAGAAATGAAACATTCCCACATTCTGGACATTCAAAGGGTTTTTCTCAGGAATGAGCTGATGTCATCCAAAGGAACTAACACAACTGAAGACCTTACCACAAATTTAAATTCAAAAGGCTTTTCTCCAGTCTGAGGCCTCCCAAATTTTCACAAACAGAAAAATCTGAAGGCTTGACCACGTTTCCTACATTCTTAAGGTTTCTCTGCAGTGTGAGCTCTTTCATGTTTATGAGGGAATGGGAAAGAGTAAATGTTTTACCACATTTCTTACATTCAAGGGGCTTTATTTATTTATTTATTTTTGAGATGGAGCCTCACTCTGTCGCCAGGCTGGAGTGCAGTGGCACGATCTCGGCTCACTGCAACCTCCGCCTCCTGAGTTCAAGTGATTCTCCTGCCTCAGCCTCCTAAGTAGCTGGGATTACAACCATATGCTATGTTACCTAAGGCCTAAGGCCCAACCTCCCTATGTTACCTAAGGCCCCGCCCTCTCTGCACAGCTCGCTCCCTATTGGCCGGGGGGCGGGCCCTGGGCGCCTGGCTTCGCTGGGGACGGGGCGGCCGGCGGCCGGCGGCGGGCGGGGCGGCGGCGGCGGCGGCCCCGCCCCCGGACTGTCTTGTTGAGGCTGCTGCGTCTCTGTCCGCTGCTCAGCTGCGCTCTAGTCGGCCCAGGCGCCGCGGCGAGGAGTTAGTGCGGGGAGGCAGCCGCCGGAGGTGAGACTGGGCGACGGGCGACAGGGTCTCCGGACCGGGCGGGGGTCCCTGCGCCCGGCGTGGCGGCTCCGAGGTGGGCTCCGCAGGTTCCGGGGTCGGGACCCCGGGTCCGTGCGCCTGGGCTTTGCCTCCGTCTCGGGTGGCACCGGGGGCTTCGCGTCTGCTGCGATACCGCGTGGGCCAGCGCGGGGGTCCCGGGCGCCCTGCGGGTGCGGGCCGGTCCCCACTGCTCCCCGGCTCCCCGCGTCTGCCGCGGAGGGGACTGCATGAACCCGGGCGCTGGCTTCTGCCTGGTCCTCCGCGGCCTGGCTGGTCCCCGCGTGCGGCAGAGTGGGCCCTGCATGGACCCACTCATGGAACGGAGTCCGGGTCACCGCGTGTGGAGACTCCAACGTCCTCCCCGCCCTCCCTCGCAGTGGGACTGCTTCGCCAGACTCACCGAGGGGACTGCGCGGACCCTCAGACGAGGGAGTCAGTGACTCTGGGTGGGGGCTCTTTCCTGGCCCCGCATGATGGCTTTCTGACTGTTTTGTCACTTATATAGGTGGCTGCGTGGACCCGCGCGCGTGGGTCCTGGCTGCCCTGCTAGTGGGACTGTGCGCCGCCCGGTGACTCGTCTGGGTCGACCCCGCCTGGGACGCGCGTGTAGTGGGGGTCTGTGCGCGGGGTGCGCCGTTGCTGGGGGCGCACTGCCCCCGCCCCGTGATTTATCCTCTCACTTGCTGGGCGGGAGAAAGCGAAAGGCGCGGGCCCGGAGCTGTCGAGCAGCGGCCTCACCGACCTCTGCCCAGGCGGGCGGTCCCGGGGGGCGAGGGGTTGTCACCGCGTCCCACCGCTGCACTTCCTGCTCTGGCCTTCCGCTGGGCTCTGATTGGTGGGAGCAGGGCCCTTCTGCCTGGCGCTTCTTGATTTCTTTTTTTTTTTTTTTAGTTTTAAATAAAATTTTATTTATTTATTTATTTATTTATTTATTTATTTATTATACTTTAAGTTCTAGGGTACATGTGCATAACGTTTATATCATGTATAACTCCCCAATGCAATCCCTCCCTCCTCCCCCCTCCCCCTGATAGGCCCCAGTGTGTGATGTTCCCCTTCCCGAGTCCAAGTGATCTCATTGTTCAGTTCCCACCTATGAGTGAGAACATGCGGTGTTTGGTTTTCTCTTCTTGTGATAGTTTGCTAAGAATGATGGTTTCCAGCTGCATCCATGTCCCTACAAAGGACGCTAACTCATCCTTTTTGATGGCTGCATAGTATTCCATGGTGTATATGTGCCACATTTTCTTAATCCAGTCTGTCACAGATGGACATTTGGGTTGATTCCAAGTCTTTGCTATTGTGAATAGTGCCGCAATAAACATACGTGTGCATGTGTCTTTGTAGTAGAGTAATTTATAATCCTTTGGGTATATACCCAGTAGTGGGATGGCTGGGTCATATGGTACATCTAGTTCTAGATCCTTGAGGAATTGCCATACTGTTTTCCATAATGGTTGAACTAGTTTACAATCCCACCAACAGTGTAAAAGTGTTCCTATTTCTCCACATCCTCTCCAACATCTATTGTTTCCTGACTTCTTAATGATTGCCATTCTAACTGGTGTGAGATGGTATCTCATTGTGGTTTTGATTTGCATTTCTCTGATGGCGAGTGATGACGAGCATTTTTTCATGTGTCTGTTGGCTGTATGGATGTCTTCTTTTGAGAAATGTCTGTTCATATCCTTTCCCCACTTTTTGATGGGGTTGTTTGTTTTTTTCTTGTATATTGTTTGAGTTCTTTGTAGATTCTGGATATTAGCCCTTTGTCAGATGAGTAGGTTGCAAAAATTTTCTCCCATTCTGTAGGTTGCCTGTTCACTCTGATGGTAGTTTCTTTTGCTGTGCAAAAGCTCTTTAGTTTAATGAGATCCCATTTGTCAATTTTGGCTTTTGCTGCCGTTGCTTTTGGTGTTTTAGACATGAAGTCCTTGCCCATGCCTATGTCCTGAATGGTACTACCTAGATTTTCTTCTAGGGTTTTTATGGTATTAGGTCTAACATTTAAGTCTCTAATCCATCTTGAATTAATTTTCGTATAAGGGGTAAGGAAAGGATCCAGTTTCAGCTTTCTACTTATGGCTAGCCAATTTTCCCAGCACCATTTATTAAATAGGGAATCCTTTCCCCATTTCTTGTTTTTGTCAGGTTTGTCAAAGATCAGATGGCTGTAGATGTGTGGTATTATTTCTGAGGACTCTGTTCTGTTCCATTGGTCTATTTCTCTGTTGTGGTACCAGTACCATGCTGTTTTGGTTACTGTAGCCTTGTAGTATAGTTTGAAGTCAGGTAGCGTGACGCCTCCAGCTTTGTCCTTTTGACTTAGGATTGTCTTGGCAATGCGGGCTCTTTTTTGGTTCCATATGAACTTTAAAGCAGTTTTTTCCAATTCTGTGAAGAAAGTCATTGGTAGCTTGATGGGGATTCCGTTAGTAATGGGAAGAAAAAAAAAATCTGGAAAGCCAGATTGAACTTTGTAGCTCTCAGCGCCTGGAGAGTGGAAGAAACTCTCCCAAGAATTTGGCGGGCTGAAAATGCGTTTCAAGCAGGAGCATCCACACCCACGGAATGAGGCCAAGGCAGTTACAGTTAGAGGTCAGATTTATGAGGGGGGAGCCAGGGTGAGGTCCATAGGTGGGGAGACTCCAACCTCAGCTTGATGGGGAGACCTGATGCTGCCCCTCAGACACGTATTTCTCAGCCACCAGAGAAAGTGGAATCACTCCTTAGTGAATGCTTTCATCAAACTTTTGAAAAACCTGTAATGTCCCAGGAAGCAAAATCGAACTGGACAGTTTTCCCCTTTTAAGAGTGATAAATGTCCCGGAGACAAACAGCAGAAGGCTCAAGGAGTCCAAATACTCAACCTGAAGTTCTTTCTGAACAAGAGATGGTGTATAAGTAACAGGCATACGAGACAAAACTGAACTAATCACTGCAGCTGTGGCTCCTAGCCCTGTAGCATGTCATGGAGGCCCTGTTGCCTTCTCTGCCCTCTGCTGTCCCAGACCCCAAGGCTACAGCCCACCTCCAGTCATCAGCTCCTGACGACCCATTGCTATGAACTCTGTTTCGGTGGCTCCCTTCTCTCTGAAGTTTTGCTTGTTCTCCTGAAGTCCTGGTCTTTAAGAGCTTATGATCTGCAGGGACAGATTGGCTTTGGGCAGTACATAGTTAACTGTAGCACAGCTTGAAAAATACTCTGATAGAGGTGGGCAGGCAGTTTGTACATGCGGGTAAGTGCGAGGTCCTTTTTCAATACCATGAATCCAAGTATTCATGCTGTTTAAAATCTGCAATTCTTTGACTCTCCAGAGGGTTTTTAGATTAATTTTTTTTCTATTACTTCCTAGTGTTTGTTGCATAGTTCAGAGTACTTGATTAAAACTTACCAGGCCGGCTGGGTGCGGTGGCTCACGCCTGTAATCCGAGGACTTTGGGAAGTCTAGGCAGGCGGATCACCTGAGGTCATGAGTTCGAGACCAACCTGGCCAACATGGTGAAACCCTGTCTCTACTAAAAATACAAAAATTAGTTGGGCGTGGTGGTGGGCTCCTGTAATTGCAGCTACTCAGGAGACTGAGGCAGGAGAATAGCTTGAACCCAGGAGGCGGAGGTTGCAGTGAGTGAAATGGCTCCACTGCACTCCAGCCTGGGCCATAGAGTGAGACTTCCTCTCAAAACAAAAACAGAAACAATGTACAGGGTCTACCTCCGGCTCTGGAATTTTCCTGGAAGGTCTTCTCTTCTGGGCTTCATTTTGCTCACTTTTGAGGATCGTAAATGACGTAATTTCCAAGAATTTTTGCCCTACACCTTTAATTCTTTCAAGCAAATATAGCAGAGAAAAATTCTCTTCCCCGCAATGGTGTAAGGAAGTCTCTCACAGAAGGAGACACTTGGGTATGGAGAAGACACAGGGCATATATATATATATATATATATATTTTTTTTTTTTTTTTGGAGTCGGGGTTTTGCTCTGTTGCCCACACTGGAGTGCAGTGGCAGGATCTCCGCTCACTGCAAGCTCCGCCTCCTGGGTTCACTCCATTCTCCTACCTCAGCCTTCCAAGCAGCTGGGACTACAGGTGCCTGCCACCACGCCTGGCTAATTTTTTGTATTTTTAGTAGAAACAGGATTTCACTGTGCTAGCCAGTGTGGTCTCCACCTCCTGACTTCGTGATCTGCCTGCCTCGGCCTTCCAGAGTGCTGGGGATTACAGGTGTGAGCCACTGTGCCTGGCCGACAGAGGATATATTTTTGAGCTCTACATTTCAGAGTTCTTTTCTCTAGCCCTGGCCTGGGTCCCAAACAGGGAACTTAATTCATTCTATCACTGAAGTATACTCTTGCTTTGATGCCATTGGTATGTTGTCCAAGAGATTTGCTGTGGCTGCCAGGAGTGTTTCATAGTTAAGAACTGATGCAACCTCTCTTTTGTCAGTTTATGAGTCTATAAACCATCTTGTTTCCTTTAGTACTATCCCCCTGGAACTGGAAGGTCAGAGAGGAAGTTTTCTTAGATTCTCAGTCTCAGTCTTTGGTATCTACCTTTGTCTGTCTCCCATGTCACCTGCTGTTTTTTTTTCCCACCTGTTTTTCATTTTAATGTTTTTATTGGATAGGTGTCTATTATTGCAGGCTACCTCAAAACATTTTTGGATGTTGACAGGATATAAGTATGAATACTATGTAAAAGATAACTTACTCTAGTTCTTTTGAGCAGAGGATTTGGTTTCGATATGTGGCCCTATTAAAGGTTTTGTTAAGTCCAAGTACTTTGTGAACTTCAGTTCCCTTTCCTGTAAAATGGAGTTAGTTGTTAGTAATACCTGTTCTGCCTAACTCAGGAGATTGTTTTGAGGATGAAATGAAATCATGAATGTAATGGAATTTTGTAAATTTTAAATTAAATATTGTATTGCCTAAGATTTTTTTTTTTAAACGCCGTATTAAGAATGGAATGAATCTGGGTTTTCCTTTGAAATCCCAAATGTTTAATGTACAGAGAAGTTTTAATGTGTCTGTTGGGGAGCTTCATTAGGATTGTTTTCTATCTTTAATTGGCCAGTATTGTTTTATATTTTAGCATTTTTGGGGACCATCAAAATTTGTGTTTCAGTTATCATTAATATTTTACAAAGTTATTGAATGTGCATGATTTAGTCTTTTTTTTTTTTTTTGAGACGGAGTCTTGCTCTGCCGCCCAGGCTGGAGTGCAGTGGCCGGCTCTCAGCTCACTGCAAGCTCCGCCTCCCGGGTTCACGCCATTCTCCTGTCTCAGCCTCCCGAGTAGCTGGGACTACAGGCGCCCGCCTCGTCGCCCGGCTAGTTTTTTGTATTTTTTAGTAGAGATGGGGTTTCACCGTATTAGCCAGGATAGTCTCGATCTCCTGACCTCGTGATCCGCCCGTCTCGGCCTCCCAAAGTGCTGGGATTACAGGCTTGAGCCACCGCGCCTGGCCTGGTCTTTAACAATCTCTTCAATTATTTACATTCCCATGTAAAAAATGAAGTAATGAGCATCCATGTAAATAACATTCTCATGCTTTAATGAAGCATAATTTCTTGACATTGCAGTTTCTAAGTGCCCTGTCTTCAGGTTGGGAAAGCTAAAGGGCAGTTAAAGGGCAGTCAGAGGTCAAGGTCAGCAAAGCATCACCTTTGACATTTGAAATCCAGCAGCAGGTATCACAGTGAACCCCATTCCAGCATCCAGGAAGTTTCTCTGCCCTGCCTCTCCTGCAGCCACCTCAGAATCTGTGTCTGCAGTGTTGGTCCTGCTTTCCTGTCTCTCCTCTGCCTTTTCTTTCTCTTCACCAACTTCTACCGAGTGCCTCTAATGTCCCAGACAGTGGCAGTGGGAGTAAAAAGGCTAATAAACCCGGCCCTGGTCCTCAGAGAATTTATATTTTCTGTGCAGATATTAAGTTATACTGTCATATATAGTGTTGACAAACATTGATACAGATTTCCTGTGAAGTGCAGAAGCACCGTCGTAGAAGCAGAGAAGCAGAGATGCAGAGGCAGCACTGGTGACTCACACATGGAGAGCTGGAGTTCTTGGTCTAGTGGGATAAACTGACCTGGACATCATTTCAGTGCAGCGGAGTGAGTGCTGGGATGGGCTTCCTCAGGGCATCTGGGGCTGGGTTTGTCTGGTGTTTAGTCTCCTGCCTGGTACTTAGAGTTTATCAGTAAGATGAGCACTGGGAGGTTTCTAAGTGAAAGGAAAGGCAATCACTTACCTGAAACCTGAAATTTGTAGGTGTTCTGGGCCATTTGTAATTCACTGAATCTGTTTTGTCAGAGCAAGTCTATCATCTCTTTTGGATGGAGTGTGGCCAGCCCTGCCTTGCAATGTAAGGAAATCAGGAAACGCTTGTCAGGTGACAACACCATGCCAGACACTCTTCTAGGGGTTTCCACGTAAATCACTGTATTCATTTCTGTTGCTGCTTTACCACATTTCCACTTATTTCGTGGCTTAAAACAATTGAAATTGTAACATCTCACAGTTCTGTGGGACGGAAGTCTGACGTGGGTGTTACTGGGCAAAAATCACCATGTGGTCTGGGCTGCATTCCTCATTGGAGAATTGTTTCCAAGCGTTTTTGGCCAAATATAGTTCCTTGTGGTTGCAGGACTGAGGTGTCTGTTCCCTTGCTGGCCATCTGTTGAGGGCTGCCCTCAGCTCCTGAGGCCTCTATCTGGTCTTTGCATGTGGTCCCATCAGCTCAGGACTAGCTAGGCCAGGGACCTGCTCAGGCTCCCCAGTTCCCCTGTGTGCATTTCTCTTCTTCCACTCGGAGAAAGTTCTATGCCCTATTTTAAAATATTTTTTTGAGATGGAGTCTTCACACTGTTGGCCAGGTTGGAGTGCAGTGGCGTGATCTCAGCTCGCTGCAACCTCTACCTCCTGGGTTCAAGTGATTCTCCTGCTTCAGCCTACTGAGTAGCTGAGACTACAGGTGCCCGCCATGATGCCTGACTAATTTTTGTATTTTTAGTAGAGATGGGGTTTCACCATTTTAGCCAGGGTGGTCTCCATCTCTTGATCTCGTGATCCGCCTGCCTTAGCCTCTCAAAGTGCAGAGATTACAGGGACGAGCCACCTCGCCTGGCCAGTTCTATGCTCTTAGAGGCTCATGGGATTAGATTGGACCTCCCTGGATAGCCCAGGATACTTCTCCTAAGGCCTGTGGCAAAGCCCTTTTGCTGCGTGACATAGTCACAGATCTCGGGGGTTGGAATCTTCCACCACAGTTACCGATCCACCTACTACAGCAGCCTGGGAGGTGCTTTTCATTGCCTCTGGTTAACAGATACCATTTTTTTTTTTTTTTTTTTTTTTGAGATGGAGTCTCATTCTGTTGCCCGGGCTGGAGTGCAGTGGTGTGATCTTGGCTCACCACAACTTCCACCTCCCGGGTTCAAGCAGTTCTCCTGCCTCAGCCTCCTGAGTAGCTGGGACTACAGGCACGTGCCCCCAAGCCTGGCTCATTTTTGTATTTTTAGTACAGACGGGGTTTCAGTATGTTGACCAGACTGGTCACAAACTCCTGACCTCGTGATCCACCCACATTGGCCTCCCAAAGTGATAGGATTACAGGCATGAGCCACCGCACCCAGCCATGAAGATCCTTCTTAAGTGAAAAAACCGTTTCTCTGACTTGATGTGAGGCTGTTGGTGAGGTTGATAGCAGTGGAGACAGGTCCATCAGAAATGGAGCTAAACTTTGTGTTTTGGAGTATTTTGATGGCCTGCCCTGATTATGTAAGTTTTGCTAAGAAGGCATTAGAGTAATTCCTCTACTGGAAGAAACACCCATATGGGGAATTTGGGACCTTGCCTTTTCAAGTTTTACACGAAGGACTCTCCATGGATGAAAAGTACATGATTCCAGGTCCATTTCTAGAATGGAAACAGCTGCATCAACAGCGATTCACATTCCTGAGTTTGAGAGAATCCGATTGTTTCAAGGCTGAAGCCAAAAGCCCGATAAACAATGTTTGTACCTTTTTTCATAGTTAGGAATTAGGTGCATCCTGTAGTCAAGAAAATAACTGATGGTGGTCACCAAGTAGTTTAAAACCAAGCAGGACCTCATTTTATCATGTGAGTGTTTTTGATTTTTTAAATGAACTTTCTATTTTCCTGTGCAATAAATGACAAGCTCTGACTTGAAATACATTTCCTTTAATAAACCAGAATCTAGGGCCGGGTGCGGTCGCTCACACCTGTAATCCCAGACTTTGGGAGGCCGAGGAGGGCAGATCATGAATTCAGGAGATTGAGACTAACCTGGCTATAGTGAAACCCTGCCTCCACTAAAAATACAAAAAATCAGCCGGGCATGGTGGCAGGCGCCTGTAGTCCCAGCTACTCGGGAGGCTGAGGCAGGAGAATGGCGTGAACCCGGGAGGCGGAGCTTGCAGTGAACCGAGATCACGCCACTGCACTCCAGCCTGGACGACAAAGCGAGACTCTGTCTCAAAAAAAAAAAAAAAGAAAAAATAAAGAAATCAGAATCTATAATCCTAAGGTTCTTAACCCAGCTCTCAGAAATTTATGACGTCCCCAAAATTCTGTGCAACAATTTTGTGTATATACATCCATGTGTTTATGGGGAGATGATTTATAGCTCTCCATACATTTTCAAAGTGGTTGGATTCCAAAAAATTTTAGAATATGCCACTTGGGCCTGGTGTGGTGGCTCACACCTGTAATCCCAGCACTTAGGGAGGCTGAGGCAGTAGGATCCACTGAGGTCAGGAGTTTAAGACCAGCAACATAGCGAGACCTCCAACTGTACCAAAAAAAAAAAAAAAAAAATGCTGGATGTGGTGGTGCACACCTGTGGTTCTAGCTGCTTGGGAGGTTGATCACCTGATCCCAATAATTTGAGGCTGTAGTAAGTTAGAATTGCACCATGGCACTCCAGCCTGGGCAACAGAGGAAGACCCTCTCTCAAACAGAAACAAAAAACCGTATCACTTAGTACACTATTGTTGTTGGTCAATATCAGATTTTGTTTAAAAATTAAATACTCTTTTTTTTTTTTTTTTGAGACGGAGTCTTGCTCTGTCACCCAGGCTGGAGTGCAGTGCAGTGGCGTGGTCTCAGCTCACTGCAGGCTCTGCCTCCTGGGTTCACACCATTCTCCTGCCTCAGCCTCCTAAGTAGCTGGGACTACAGGTGCCTGCCACCACGCCTGGCTAATATTTTGTATTTTTAGTAGAGATGGGGTTTCGTCGTGTTAGCCAGGATGGTCTTGATCTCCTGACCTCGTGACCTGCCCACCTTGGCTTCCCAAAGTGCTGGGATTACAGGTAAATACTCATTTTTAGCAAAGTTGTACAGGCATACAACTCTAAGAGTGAGAAATTAACAAGATTTAGGACAAAACCCAGCAATCCCCTACCTTACCCTTCTCTACTCTGATCCCTGCTCCTTGGAGGTTACTGTGTTTATGTTTTAGCTTGTTCTTCTAGATTGTGTGAAAGACAGGGAGATGTCCTACTGTGGAAGACAAGGATTCAGGTTGCTTACCCTCCCCGCTCCTCCTGTTGCCCACGTTTTTCTCCCCCATCCTCTCAGTATAATTATTGTGATAGTGAGGCCAGGCTTGGTGGCTCATGACTTATCTCAGATTTTGGGAGGCTGAGGCGGGCAGATCACTTGAGGCCAGGAGTTGAAGGCCAGCCTGGCCAACACAGTGAAACCCTGTCTCTACTAAAAAATGCAAAAATTAGTCAGTTGTAGTGTCGCACACCTGTAGTCCCAGCTACTCAGGAGGGTGAGGCACAGGAATTGCTTGAACCTGGGAGGTGGAGGTTGCAGTGAGCTGAGATCGCACCACTGCACTCCAAACTGGGCAACAGTGGTAGACTCTGTCTCAAAAAAAATTATCATGATAGTGGGATACATAGTATAATAGCGTATCTATTTAGTATTCTTCCTGGTTTTTGGCCCGGAGCTTCTAAAACCATTGTAACTTCCTGAGTGATAGGAACATCATTGGTTATAATATTTGGTCTTAGGCTTCAATACCTGCCACAAGAGCTTCTAAGACTTTTGGAATTTCTGGGGTGATAGGAGTATCTTTTGTATGATAATGAGATGACAGGTGGCTTTGGGCCCCTGGACAGGTTCAGGATCAGGGCTGGTTGCCAGAAAGATGAGTCATGATTAAAGAGTTGGATGTATCAGCCTCACCCCTACCTCTGGGAGGGGAGACGAGACAGGCTGGAGATTGAGCTAGTCACGGGTGGCCAATGACTTAATCAGGTCTGTTATGAAAACTCCATAAATCCCTCTAAATATTGGGTTTGGAGAGCTTCTGGTTTGGTGAACTCATTTGGTGCTGGGGAGGTGGCACTTCCAGGGATGGCATGGGAGCCCCGACCTCTCTGCCCCATGGTGTGCTCTGTGCGTCTCTTGCATTTGGCTGTTCCTGTGTTCTCTTCTTTGTAGTAAACCGGCAAGGGTAAGTAAGTGCCAAGCACTTTGCGTCTGTCACCTCAGGTGTTGTGGGCAGTTGACCGGTTGAAGAATGCATTGCTATTATGTGAGGAACATTGGCCTTTGAAAAAGCAGAACTAGATCCACGTTCTTGCCTGGTAACTGTAACTATCATCTAGTTTGTAAAGGGGAATGCAGTTCACTGAAAACTTCTTATGACAGTAGGGAAAGGATTGGGGTGTCTGCATTGGTTTGTGTCATATAGGTCATATGAAAGAGCATTTAGGCTGGAGGGAGACTTTTCATCTCTCTAACTTTACTTTCACAGGACAATTCCATCATGATTTGAAGATTTTTGAGTCAAAACTACATTGTTCTGCTATGTGTTTTGGGGCAAATTTATACATACAATTTGCTTAAATATTTCAGATAATACAAAAATATATGTGTGGGGTAAAAATCTGAAATTTGCATTCCCCCTTCTCTAGAAGTAATCATTGTGAATAGTTAAGTCTGTATTCCAGCTATTTTGTATATTATAAATACACTGTGAATATATGAGTGTATATATACATGTATGTTTTATTTTTAGTGATGGAATATTGCTGTGTTGCCCATGCTAGTCTCAAACTCCTGGGCTCAAGTGACCCTCTCGCCTCAGCCTCCGAAAGTTTTGGAATTACAGGTGTGAGCCACCGCGCCTGGCCTGCATGAGTATATTTACTAATTGCTAAGTTACTCTGTTCAATACGTGTCAGTTGAACTCCCCCATGTGCCAAGCATTGTTCTAAATACCTTTTATGCATGAATTCACTTAATTTTTAGAGCAGCTCTATTATTTTGGCCCATTTACAGTGAGGAAACTGAACCACAGAGAGGCTGGGGATGTTGTCTAACATCACACAGCCAGTGCTGTTGGAATTGAGGTTTGAACCCAGACAGCTGGCTTCAGATCTCTTAGCTGTTATCATAGATGGCACACCCAAACCTTAGGGCCGCCTCCCAAGGCTTGCCTGAGCTCTGCATGAGCTCTGTGAGAGCCATGTATGTAAGTTTCTTTCCTTTTTAAGGACACCAATCTTGGAATTGTCCCAGACCCTGGTGGGACCTCTTGAGGACCAAGAACAGGGATTCTTCAAGCCTGCCCCAAGGCCAGATCTCTGATTTAGCTACTTGGAAGGTAGACGTGGAAGACAGTAATTTTGCCAGAACAAAAAGTCAGGATTGCTGGACTGACTCGGCCAGATGCGGTGGCTCATGCCTGTAATCCCAGCACTTTGGGAGGCCAAGGCAGGTGGATCACCTGAGGTCGGGAGTTCGAGAGCAGCCTGGCCAACAAGTTGAAACTCTGTCTCTACTAAAAATATAAAAATTAGCTGGGCGTGGTGGTGGGTGCCTGTAACCTGAGGTACTTGGGAGGCTGAGGCAGGAGAATTTTTTGAACCCGGGAGGCAGAGGTGGCAGTGAGCTAAGATTACATCACTGAACTCCCACTTAGGTGACAGAGTGAGACTCCATCTCAAAAAAAAAAAAAAAAAAAAAAAGGAGGGAAGGGGAATAGCGGGGCTGACTCATCCTAAGGAAGAGGCCCTATAGCAGCTGTAGGACCTTGGGCACTTGGGTGGAAAAGAAAGAAGGAAAAGATTCACCCATGACGGTGACCTGGACTGCAGAAACCACACTAAACAGTCCATGTCCTGGAGCCTGGCCACCCCATTTGCTTCTCTTCTCCTTGGGTAGAGGGCGTGGGGAGCTTTCTACCCTGAAGGCTGAGCAGCGCAGCTTCTAACCAGGATAGGCATTTGTCTGTCCCTGGGAATACAGACAGCATTCTCATAATCAGCCCAAATACTCCTGAACAGCTTTTTGTAGGGTGGGGCGTGGTGGGGCGGGGCAGAGGGTCATTTTGACTCATAGGTACCTTTTCCACTTTCACTGCTGATAACTGTGTTACAGATTAAAGTTTTGTTTTTGATACTGAAGAGGGCTTAAGAGAGTGAGCTGTTATAGCACATCTAAGTCTGCTAAAGTAGAACCACGGGGTAGTGTAGGAAAATCTCTTCTAAATTATGGATCATATATGGTGAATGTTAGAAGCCATGTGTACCTAAGTTCAAAAATCAAAACGTGTCTTGTATTTGGGTGACCCCGGTAAGTCTGGATCCCACTGCACCTCGTGTGAACACAGGATGCTGAGGTGTAGGGATCAACAGGCTTTTTCTGGATGTCTTGCGCTTCTCCTTTGGGGTAAAGTGGGGCGGCAGTAGGAGCGCACAGCTGTTGGGCCCCTAATATTTGTCAGCTGTTTTACATGTGGGATTCCATTTAATGCAATCTTGGAGGTAAATTTATTTTATTGAAGATGAAGATAGAGGCTTAGAGAAGTTAAGAAAATTGTTCAAGGTCACATCATTTGTTGTTGTTGCTGTTTTTTTTTTTTTTTTTTTTGAGACAGAGTTTTGCTCTTCTTGCCCAGGCTGCTGTGCAATGGTGTGACCTCGGCTCACCACAACCTCTGCTTCCCAGGTTCAAGTGATTCTCCTGCCTCAGCCTCCCGAGTAGCTGGGATGACAGGCATGCGCCACCACGCCAGGCTGATTTTGTATTTTTAGTAGGGACGGGGTTTTTCCATGTTGGTTACGCTGGTCTTGAACTCCCAACCTTGGGTGATCCGCCCAAGTCGGCCTCCCCACGTGCTGGGATTAGAGGTGTGAGCCACCACGCCTGGCCAAGGCCATGTGATTTCTTAAATGGAAAGAAAAAGTACTTGATGAACTCAGAAGTTTGACTTCAAGGCCCTTGATCTTTCCATAACACGTGGTTCCTTCCCTGGTTGGTCAGAGTGACTGAAGAATTCAAGGAAACTGTGTTTTGTGGAAAGAAGACCTGAGGGGTGTATGGTCTTTCCAGGCTTGGTATCTGCCATGCTGGGCTTCTGAATTATATAGCTTGGCCATATAGAGAGAAGCCCATCATTTAAGATTTATTCTTTGGGGGAAATAAAGGAAGGCCGCCCACATGAGACAGGCAGAGGCGACTTTCTCAGAGCTGCTGTGGCAAGGGAATCAGCACCGTCACTTGCATGTGGCAGAGACTGACATGCAAGTGAGTGGCAGATGAGGAGTGGGGAAGCTTCAGGATGGAAAAGAACGGCTCCCAGTGGAGGCTGTTGTGGGGGCTGGAGGCAGCTGTGCAGAAGTGGGGTGTCCTATGTGATTGGTTAGGGGTGCATTTGGCTTTCTCTGAATGATCCTAACTGAAAATAGGGGCCAAAATTAGGGTGGCTGTCAGTTTTGAGTCAAGTCCTGGCCACGTGGGACAGAGTTGTGGATTAGTTTCTGGGTTGTTGAGAGAGAGCAGTCTGGCTTCCTGTTTGATGTACTAGCCTGGCTGGCCTCCTGGCTGTTTACTGTAGATAGGGGTTTGGTTTCCTGGGTGGGCAGCTACAGGTTGTGGTCTGAGTTCTGTCTTTATACATATGATCAGGCATGGTCTGTGTGTATATTCAGTCCCTCATTTTTCTTGTCAGTAAAAATATCAAATGACAAATTAGATACATTGGGAACTTTTTAGATGTCTGTGTCCCCTGGAGAAAGTTTTCAGTTCACATTTAATCAGAATGTATATAAACAATTGGGCCATTTATCTTGAAGATTTAAAATAGGAAATCTTCAACAATACTACCTCAACGCCATTGCCTCTCTGTCCATCGTTAGGGAATGTGTTTTTATCTGCCGCCGGCTCATCATCCGCCAGTTTGTGGTTGATCCACTACTCTATACGTCTTGTCTTGTATGCATCTCATTGTTTGCTAGTGTTAGCTTTCTCCTTTGTCAGTGTAGTTTATTTGTGTAGCCTCTCTTGGTAGGAAGTTATTTGTGGAATTTGTGAATGGAAGGGACCTTGGAGGTCTGCCAGGTCAGCCCAGTGACTTTCAAGATAAACGGAAATACAGGGAACAGTTCCAGCTTCTTTGGTGGCCAAACCAGGAATAGAAAGCAGTGTTCTTTGTGCCACAATGTCATCGGAAGACAACTCAATGTGGGCCTAAAATGCAGAGTAACTAACTTTCATTTATCTCTGCTTCTGACTCTTGTTATCAGACATTTTAAATTGACTTTAATGTGTTAGCAGAAATATGAAAAGTCCTGACTTGTTTACATAGAAGGTACTTTGTCACCTACTCATTTGGTTGCTTTTTCAACAGGATTGAAAAGACATTGTTATAAACTGAATGTTTATGTCTCCCCCAGATTCTTGTACTGGAGCCCTAACTGCCAGTGTGATGGTAGTGGGGGATAGGACCTTTGGGAGGTGATTAGGGTTAGATGAGGTCATGAGCGTGGGCCCTGGTCTGACAGGATTAGTGCCCTTAGAAGAAGAGAAACTATGCCGGGTGTGGTGGCTCACACCTGTAATCCCAGCACTTTGGGAGGCTGAGTGGGCAGATCATGAGGTCAGGAGATTGAGACCATCCTGAAACCCTGTTTCTACTAAAAATACAACAATTAGTTGCGTGTGGTGGCACGTGCCTGTAATTCCAGCTACTCGGGAGGCTGAGGCAGGAGAGTTGCTTGAACCAGGGAGTCGCAGGTTGCAGTGAGCTGAGATTGTGCCACTGCACTCCAGCCTGGTGACAGAGTGAGACTCTGTCTCAAAAAAAAAAAGAGAAAGTAGAGAGCTCCCACTCCCCTGGTGTGAGGAAACAAGAGAAAGGTGGCTGTCTGCAAGCCAGGAAGAGGTCCCTGTCCCGGAACTGAGTTGGCCGACACCTTGATCTTGGACTTCCAGCCTCCAGAGCTGTGAGAAATAAACTAATGTTTAAACCACACAACCTATGGTGTTTGTTATGGCATTTGCCTGTGATATTATGGCCATCTGATTTGACTGATACAGAGATGGTTCCAGAATACTGTAGCCTGTGTTTAAGTTGGTGATGCCATGAAAATAAATGTGGTAGTTCATTCCTTTATATAAAGATAGCGCTGTGAACCCAGGGCCTTTGCTCACGTCTTAGTTGAGTCTTGTCTTCTTATAATAGCTTCCTAATTTCTCTTTTCCCCCTCTAATATATATTATATATCTGGATTAAATCATATATGGTATGATTTTATACTTTATACAAACTTTTAGTGATTTTATTTCACTTTATTTGATTTTTGAGACATGCCCTTGCTCTGTTGCTCAGGCTGGAATGCAGGCGTGCCATCACAGCTCACTGTAACCCTAAATTCCTGGGCTCAAGTGATCCTCCCACTTCAGCCTCCTGAGTAGCTGGGACTACAGGTGTGCTATCCTGCCTAGCTAATTTTTAAAATTTTGTCAGGACAGAGTCTTGCTGTGTTGTCCAGGATGGTTTCAAACTCCTGGCCTCAAGCAGTCCTCTCGCCTCAGCCTCTCAAAGCACTGGATTACAGGCATGAGCCACCACACCCAGCCCAGTGATTTTTTGTTTGTAAGATCAAGGACGGGTTCCCTGGCTTGGCATTCAAGGCTCATGATCCGGGCGTGATATGCAAGTTTCGGTTTCAGTGTTTCCATTCCCACCATCAGCATTGCACTCCAGCTTGTTGCCTAAGCCCTGTTCTGAAGCCCAGCCTGAGAGCTCCACTTAGAATTTATACCTTCTCATCTCTTCATCGTCTTTGCCTATGTTCTTATCTCCATCTGGGACATCATCTCCACACTTCTGTCTCTTTAAATCTTCTCTGTCCTTCAAGACTTGAAATACTCACTTCCTTTACATGATCCCCGCTCTGACATCCAAGCTAGAGTTAATCTTTTTCCTTTGAACTCTGGTAGTGCTTAATGTTTTTCATCCTTTAATTATGCAGCAGTCCTGTGTGTTAGATATTATTATTTCCCCAGTTTTTCATAGTGACTTTGAAGATATTTGCTGTAGTCATATCTTTTGAATATGTAATATGAGCGACATTCAAAAGGTCCTGGAGAGTGAAAGGCAGTCCTACTCCAGTCACTGCCCTGTGACCACTGCTGCCAGTTTTGTTTGTTTGTTTGTTTGTTTGTTTCTTTGTTTTTCCAAGATGGAGTCTTGCTCTGTCACCAGGCTGGCATGATCTCAGCTCACTGCAACCTCCGCCTCCTGGGTTCAAGCGATTCTCCTGCCTCAACTTCCTGAGTAGTTGGGATTACAGGCATGCACCACCTCGCCCAGATAATTTTTGTATTTTTAGTAGAGACAGGGTTTCACCATGTTGGCCAGGATGGTCTGGATATCTTGGCCTTGTGATCCACCTGCCTCAGCCTGTCAAAGTGCTGGCATTACACGTGTGAGTGACTGCGCCCAGCCTATGTATCTTCTTTTTAAAAATACAGATGTTGGCATAAGATAAACACTGTTCTCCACCAGTTCCCCACTGGTAAGTATTTAGGTTGTTCCCAACCGTTTGGATTAACCAATGCTGAGTTGTACGTAATTCTTGCATATTTGCATGAATATGTTCATAGGATGCATTCCTAGAAATGGAATTGTGGGATCCAGCATTCTGCACATTTTAAATGTTGATGGGTGTTGCTTGATTCCCTTCCGTTAGGGCCATACCGTTATCTCACTGTCAATGTGTAAGGGCGCCTATTTCTATTTCCTTGCCAACAGTTTCTTCTCAGCTGTTTTCTTTGACATCACACACATACAAATAGCCCTATTGTTCCAAAAACATGGACATTCTACATTTCTACTTAAAGTGTGCGCACACTGACTGAAGCTCTGTGTTGCAGTGATGTGTGCTGCTAGGATTGTGGCTCTGTTTCGAATTTGCTAGCCAGGCTATGGCTTTCCAGTCAGGTATTTTTTGTTTTGTTCATGCTTTTGCTGCCGTTGGGCTGTGTGAATTTCCCTCCACCGCCCAGCCAGATTTCCTTTCCGGTAGACGGGCTTAGTGTCTCATCCGGCAGACCTGTTTCCTAGTGGCCTGGGCCGAGTGTCTCATCCAGCAGCCCTGTTTCCTGGTGATCTGGGCCAAGTGTCTCATCTGGCAGCCCTGTTTCCTGGTGACCTGGGCTGAGTGTCTCGTCCGGCAGCCCTGTTTCCTGGTGACCTGGGCCGAGTGTCTCATCTGGCAGCCCTGTTTCCTGGTGATCTGGGCTGAGTGCCTCCATGAGAAGTTGCACCCATCTTCTCCAGTAGTGCATCTTTTCACAG
Organism: Trachypithecus francoisi; assembly: GCF_009764315.1. Taxonomy (NCBI): domain Eukaryota; kingdom Metazoa; phylum Chordata; class Mammalia; order Primates; family Cercopithecidae; genus Trachypithecus; species Trachypithecus francoisi. Next base: position 117,888,058 of record NW_022681454.1, read on the forward strand.
CAAGCAAAACATTTTCACCACGTTTCTAGTGGGACAGGCACTAGCTCTTTTCTGGGCATCAGGAGACCTGGCTTTGTTCTGGTTCAAGCAACAGCTGGTGAGTTACCAAAGACAAGTCACATCTGGCCCCTGGTCCTTTGCTTTATAAGTAGAATCACAGTCCGAGTGGGCATCACTGCCCTGGTCTCTATGCGGTGCTGAGTGTTGTGGGGATGATGGCTAAGTGTCAGGGTGCATTTCCACCACTAGGGGATTAGAAGCCAGCCAAAGGCACAGGAGGAAAGCTAACAGCCCCAGGCAGGTACACAGAACCAGAGGAGTTTAAAACGGTGGTTCCAAGCTCCTTGGTGTGATTGATGTGAAGACAATAAACATTTTATCTCTAAGTCTTGGGCCATTGGACCAAGAGAAGAGAGAGCTGGTATTGAGTTGTAGTGAGAGGTGCGTGGTTCGTGTGCCTGCTGAGCCTGGCTTGGAGTCAATTCCATTGAGTGCCATTCCATTTTACCTTCTGTTTCCACCTTTTTCATGCTCCTGCTTGTTTCTCCAGAAAAAAAAATGCAATAAATTCCTTTCAAAAACTTTACAAAAGCCATAGATGCTTATTGAAAATAGTTCAAATGATATGGAAGACAGAAAGATAGTGAGTGTTTCTCTGTTGTGTGTTTGGATGAATGTGTCTTTGGGGTAGTCACTATTAACACTGGGTATATTTCCTTCCAGATCTTTTCCAGTGTACCTACAAATATATATGTACACTTTGTAAAAAATAAAATAGTACCTGATAAACATTGAGTCCCCCTACTCCCACTGCACAGTCTACATGGACATCCTTTCATGGTGATACGATGAGACCTGATCGACTCCTTTTGTTCGCTGGAGTGCTAGGTAATAATAGCTACAGATAACTCACCTTCAGTGGGCATTTGCCACGTGACAGGGTCTGTGCTCCAGGCAGGCTACATGAAGTGGGTCTTAAGGCTTTTTACAACAATGCTATGGGTGAACACAGTAATTGTTAACATTTTGCAAATGATAGAATTGCAGTAGAGAGAAGCAAAGCTGCTTGCTGAAACTCATGGCACGATTCCCGAGAGAGAGAGAACACTTTTAAAACAATTGTTGTTATAGTCAGGTGATTTACGATCATTTGAAGAAATAGTGCATTCAGTGAATACATTTCAGGGTCTGGTACAGTCTGGGAGCTGTTCCTGAAAATGCACTGGGCTAGAGGTAAGGGAGTGGTCCATTGGCCCTGGGCCCCTAGTGCAAGGAGGGAGGTCCCTGGGAGAGGGGGCATGGAGAGGAGGTCTCGGAACAAACCTTGCAACATCCATTTCTGCTGAGTCTGGTCCGAGGTCTGGTTCTTGACATGTACACTTTTCAGATACTTGGTTTTGATTTTTATCATGGCTCACCTGAGCAGCCATGGTTTCAAACTGCCTGGAGATGTGGTCTGGCAGGCCAGTGCTATGCCCATCCTTCCCGCTCCTGCAGGAGGGGAGTCATCCTGGGACTAGAGGACTTTGCCTGTAATCAGCTGTCTCATAATAAGTGGATCTGATGCTGGTTTTGCTAGGTCAGGAAATTTCTCATTTGGAAGGAAGACTGATAGTTGTTTTTGGGTTTTGCTGAGGAGCCACAGGGTTTAGAGCAGGGGCCGGAAGTTTGTTGAGACACACGTGAGTGCACTCAAACGTCTTCCGTGAAACGTGGGAAGAAACACAGTGTTCCAGAGAGGTCCCTGGCTTTGGGATGTAAATATTTCTGTAACAGAATGGCACTGGATGTCTGCTGTACTTTTTTCTCTGCTCTTTTGACAAGTTTTATTTGGGTGTATGTCTCCTGTACAGAAGGTATGACATCACTTTTTGCCACCAAGTATTTACAGCCGTTGGTGCCTCCTATGTGGGTCACTTTTGGGCCGTGGTTTCTTTGGGGAAATTGTAGGTCTCCTACCCAAACCACATTGCCCATTTCAAGGTGCTCCTGGTTTCTGAACACCTGTGGCAGTGCCTTCCATATGGGTAGAAAGTACCCCTCCTCAGGAGGTGGGGACTGGTGATTGCCTGAGTGAGAAGGCCGGGGATGAGCCCTGGACTAGAACTTGTGACTGGCTGCTTTTCCTTCCCCTCCTCTCCCTCCTATTTTCCCACCACCCCCACTTTTAAAAATTTCTTATTAAAAATTAAACAATTATTTTGGTTTCCTTTCTTCACTAATCCTTGCTAATCATATGCAGAGTGAGCCTGGGACAGTGGAAAGGAAAGTTGTACTTGGCTTCAGATGATCCTACCAGCCCCGCATTGAGGGGCTTCCGCCAGGTGGCATTGTGAAGTGGTGTTGTGGAGGTTCTCCTTTCAGTCCTCAGCGTTAACCAGTAGAGGCAGATGGTATTTAGTCCTGGCTAATGTTGAGGAAATTGAGCTCAAAGTAGCTAAGGGAACTTCCCAAAGTCACATAGGCAGTAGCAGAGCAGAACCAAACACAGATTTTCTCTGAATCAGGCAGGTTGTCTGATTCCAAAATGGGCTCTTAATTTTTGGAGGTCAAAAAGCTGAACAGACACAGAC
>NW_022681454.1:117890730-117924180 GCF_009764315.1 Trachypithecus francoisi
AGGGCATCCAGAGGGACGAGGAGGCAGCGGGCAAGAAGCAGAGCTGTCATGGGCATCTATCAATCAGGCAGCAGAGCTGTCTTCGGGGCTGGGGCCTTTCAGGAAATGGGAGGTTCTCTAAAGCAAAAATTCCACAAGAGACAGACCTTTGGCTCACTCATAAGAGAATGGATTTCTCAGTCTCGCCACCCAGAAAAGACACAGGTTCTGTGATCTGTTAGCTGCGAATGTTCTGTGCAATAACAGGAAGATGCTCTAGAAACTTCTAAAAGGCAGACAGGCAGTTCTTTGATGGGACAGTGACAGGGGTCCCAAACAGTGACAATAAATAAATAATAGCTAGTGGTGCCACTGTCTGTGGACCAACCTACCACCTGAGATCCAGGTCTTCAGCAAGTCTGCATTTCTAAGTATCCTGACAAACTACGGAGGCAGGTGTTATCTGTCTCATTCTAAGCAACTTAAGGTTCAGAGAGGCTGAGTAAGGCAAGATGCTAGCAGCTGCACGGATGGAGTTGAACTCTCTCTGACGGCACAGGCTACGTTCTTTCCTCTCCACCAGCCCATCAGGCCTCCATTGTCCCATTCTTCCTCCCTCTGCCTTTGACTTCCTCTAGAATGTCCTTGGACCTCACATCTAAGAACTAATGATTTAATTACTGGTGGTTTTTTTTTTCAATGGCATAATTAAATATCCACAGCGAGGTAAATCAACCTGAACCTGTTCGAAGGACACTTAAAAACCACCCTGGGATATTTTATTTTGGAGCTTCTCCTATAGATATTTTGGCTTTTATGGATCTAAAATTAGGTTTCCAATTTAGCCCCTGGAGGCAAGAGGTGAAAATGGTTATAAACAGCATCTAGGTGGCACATGCTTTTTGGCTCTTCGTAAGGGGCTAAGTTATGAGGGGACAGAGCAATTGCTTTATTGAACAACGCAAGCGATTATCCTCCGGCTTATTACGGTCAGGCGTTATCTGACCACAGAATGTGGCGTGGACAGACACCCCTGAAAATTTCAGGGCCATCCCTGAAAATCCCTAACAGACAGCTCATCAGAGGAAGCGCTTTCCAGCCGAAAGGCTCCCAGCCGACTCTGCGTTCACTGAATTTGCCAGCACTCCTCTGCAAGCAGAAGAGAGCATTTCCTCATTCCTTTCATCTCAGTTAGCACTCAAGAGCAAGATGCACCTGTGCTGTAATAAATGCAGGGATACAGCTGAGGGGGGGAGAGAAAAATAACAAATGCAGCTAGCGGCTTAAAAAAATGGTGTTTGAAGCTAATGACAGCGTTCCTGCCTTTATTGCTTCAGGCAGAAACAGGAAGTTAAAAATCTAAGTGGCTTGAGAAAATATAACATTTAGGAAACTCATTTGCAGGCCTCCAGTTGGATTATCCTAATTTATTTCATTGTTGTGGGGTTTTTTCTTTTGGGTACTTTTTTGATCTATTTTTAATGGAAGACTAATGTGCATTCCTTTCCCTTCTCCCCCGCCCTTCCCCCCCCCGCCCCCCACAGGGATGTATTGAGCAGTAAGACTTTTTTTAAAAAAAGAAACTTTCTTTTTTAACTTACTTCTTTATGGAGGCAGAGACAGGACTGAGGGCGAAGAAAGTCCCTCTTCACAACCCATTTAATGCCTGCGTGCAGTACCGACTCCTAAAGCTTTATTTCACCTCATTCTTCCAGGAAGGGAAACTATCCTACTGACTCTGAGAAGGTCATCGTGTCATGCTCTCTTGTCCTTGCTACCACAGTTCTTAGGCCAGAATCGTGTCTTGCACTGAGCTCCTCTGGGGCTCACTGCCAGTTCTGTGGACCACCGCATCCATATGGCCCGCGTGGCTCTCAGTGCTCTGAAAAACAAATGCACCACAGAGTTTTCCAGGCCTGCAACGTGTCTGCAGAGTGGAATCATGTCATCACTGCCTCTCTCCTGTGCCCTAGGATGAAGACAGAGAGAAACTCTCTCTTCCAGAGTGAATGCTGACATTTCTTCATTGTGTAAATAAGCACAAAGACTGGTTTGGTCATGTTGTGTGCATCTAGAAACTTCTTGACTATTTCTTCAAAACAGAAAGAGGCAAGGCGCGGTGGCTCACACCTGTAATCCCAACACTCTGGGAGGCCGAGGTGGGCAGATCACCTGAGGTCAGGAGTTTGAGACCAGCCTGGCCAACATAGTGAAACCCCATCTCTGCTAAAAATACAAAAAATTAGCTGGGCATCATGGCACCTCCCTGTAATCCCAGCTACTCGGGAGACTAAGGCAGGAGAATCGCTGGAGCCCGGGAGGTGGACGCTGCAGTGAGCTGAGATCGCTCACTGCACTCCAGCCTGGGCGACAGAGCAAGACTCAGTCCAAAAACAAAAAGAAAAAAAACAAATACAGAAAGAGAAAATAGGCAGAGGTGTCTCGGCATTCTTGTAGGGGGAATAAAAGTAAAATTAATTGGAAGAATTTCCTGAACAACCACCTTATTTAAGAAAGTCCAGTAGATCGTGGAACGGTTCTAGAGCACAGCTTCATTGCAAAGCGCTGTGCGGCTCAGCGGCTTTTTTGGGTTGCCAGACAAGCCTGTGAGGACGGCAGGACAGGTGATTATTAGCCTGAAGAGACAGATGAGAAAATGACTACGTGGTGAGATGAAATGACATGTTCAAGGTCACAAGGGCAGTTAAAGTAAGAGCCAGGACTGGCTCCGTGTCCAGCGACTATGAGATGAAGTTCCCTCCATGCTCAACCCATATGAACTAAAGACAGCTTCTGTCTACCAAGAACATAATACGGCCGGGCGCAGTGGCTCAAGCCTGTAATCCCAGCACTTTGGAGGCCGAGATGGGCGGATCACGAGGTCAGGAGATCGAGACCATCCTGGCGAACACGGTGAAACCCCGTCTCTACTAAAAATACAAAAAACTAGCCGGGCGAGGTGGCGGGTGCCTGTAGTCCCGGCTACTCGGGAGGCTGAGGCAGGAGAATGGCGTAAACCCGGGAGGCGGAGCTTGCAGTGAGCTGAGATCTGGCCACTGCACTCCAGCCTGGGTGACACAGCAAGACTCCGTCTCAAAAAAAAAAAAAAAAAAAAAAAAAAAAAAAAAAAAAAAGAACATAATACACATACCAATGAGCTCTAAAGAAAAATAATTTTCAGGAACCTGGCAAGCAATGAATGAAGCAAGACAATGCAGGGGAGAAAGGGGGGCATACAAGAAAAGTCAAAGAAAAAAAGATGCCAACTTAAAAAAAAATCCTTAGAAATAAAACCAGTAGTCAGATCGAGCGGACAACATAAGCCAACAAACAAAAAGAGAGAAAAAAACGTAAGACTAAAAGGTCAGAATATTTTGGCAGAAGTGGCAGAGGGTATATAAACAGTAACAAGAGAATTACAAAAATTGCTCAAAACAAAACAAACCCCAACACTTTTTTAGTTACAGTATAGACTTTCAAACCTGAATTTGATCTTTTTGATATGGAGCCTTTAGATACATTAAAACTAAGGGTGGATTTCACAATTAGAAAGACAAGTAGCCTTATTATTGTAAAGTTTGAGATTATATGTTTAAGAAAATCAACCAAATGACACAGCATCAATTTGCTCAACTCAAATCGTGCTTGATATTCCAAGGAAACTGAAAGAATTGGTGCCATTATTATTTGGTTTTCATTTGTTACAGATATACAGGCAAAGCGTTTTCTTTCCTTTTCTGTTTCTTTTTTTGACACAGGGTCTCACTCTGTCACCCAGGGTGGACTGCAGTGGTGTGATCTCAGCTCACTGTAGCCTTGATATCCCGGGCTCTAGCAATCCCCCTACCTCAGCCTTCCAAGTACCTGGGATTACAGATGCACACCACCACGCCCAGCTAATGTTCTGTATTTTTTGTAGAGATGGGGTTTCACCATGTTGCTCAGGCTGGTCTCAAACTCCTGACCTCAAGTGATCTCCCTGCCTCAGCCTCTGAAAGTGCTGGGATTACACATGTGAGCCACTGCGCCTGGCCTTCAGGAAAAGTTTTTCAATCAGAATCTCCCTCCTGTGTTCTGGACCCAGGTGAATTACCAGGGAAGCAGCTATGTGGGAATGTCAAGGAACCTCTCCACTTTCACTCAGAGGGCCGTGCTCACTTACTTATAGGGGCTAAGGGTCAGTGTCACAAGCAGCAGTGCAGTCCTAGGAGGCCTCAAGTTGGCTTTTGCAGGATATTGTGACTTGCATTCCCCAGGTGCTTGAATCTCCACAAAAGCAACTGGATGGGTGACCCGCCATTCATTCCAAAGATCCCAATATGATCTTTGGGAAACAGTCACTCAATTCAGAGTGCTTACATAGATGTGTACGAAACTCAAGGCCACAGCTTGATGTGACACAGCAAGACAAATCAAATACAGATGTTGTTGTATCTTGACCACCAGTTTTTGTCAGAGAAGACGTTCAGGGTACTATTGTGATATTTGCCCCCATCACCTTTTATGACGGACTCCATTGAAGTGATGCCACAATGTGTCTTGAGCGCCTTGAAGATAAGACAGCAGCTCCTGTCTTCAAGGAGTTCACAGCATGATAGATAAAAACAACAAGAATATTCTAATTCTAAGTGGTAGAGACTGAAAGATGAAGATGCTGATAAGTAGGGGAGAGTTACACTTAGAGAGTCAACTTTTCTCTGGAAAGGAAGGTAGAAAAGATGATCCAGAAGGATGGGATGCGTTGTGCTGAGTCCTTGAAAGACAAAATCAATCAACAACAATCTCATCATAGGCTCAGATAATACCACAGTAAAAAACAAACAAACAAACAAAAAACCCAAAACAAACAACTCAGGAAGAATTCCTCAGAAATCAGGAAGTCCTTGATTTTGTGTTTTTGTTTCTTTTTCCTTCAAACGTCCTTTCCTTGATGAGCCTTCTAAATATCTGGTGAAGGACCTGAAATGAACCCTTTGACAACAGAAAAACCTTAGAGACCTGGAAAGGTCAAATACAGGTTTCTCTTGGTCAGCAAAGCCATAGGCAATCAAGAATTCATTTGTTCTAGAGGACGGTGTTATGTTTATGAAGCTAACAGAACTGCATGCACATCAGGCACACCTCCGACTGAAATGAGCTACGAATACTCAGGCTGTATCTCAGCCCCTCACCTGGGGCCTGTGTTCCAAGTCCCCCAGAGCAGGTTTTCAACCTCAGAGAGCCACTATGGATAGACTGTGTTTTTTTCCTATGCCTATGAAAAGTATAGATTAGGTGCAGCAAGATATTAACAAAATACAACAATTACACTAATAAATTACACTAAGTAAAACAAGCATTCTGTGAACAGAAGCTATGGATACCCACAGTGTATCTGATGACCTAGATGGCTACTGAATGACCAACAGGCAGGTACCGCAGACAGTGTCAGCTTTCATCCCACTGCTTAGAAGAATGGTATACAATTTAAAACTTTGAAAGTGTTTATGTCTGGAATTCTCCATTTAATATTTTCAGACCGAGGGTGACTGTGGGTAATAAACCATGGAAAGCAAAACCATGGATGGAGGCACTACCGTTTTCTGCCAAAATATGCTGGCTTAAGCCAGGGTTTACTGAAGGCAGAGTGTGAAAGAGACCAAATGAAATCTACAGGCAGGCAGCCCGGGCGGCGCCTTGAGCCTAGTTAGAAGTTGACCCTACAGGCAGACAGCCCGGGCGGCGCCTTGAGCCTAGTTAAAAGTTGACGCCGGACCTAACCGTAATGTTATCTATAGATTTCAGATGTTGTATAGACAGCAATGTGAAAGTCCCTGTCTTGTTCTTTTTCTGTTCTAATTACTAGTGCTTGCCATATATCTCTCAACTTCCTGAGCCCAGTATAAACTATCCCACCACCATATGTCCTCCCCTCCATATATCCCTCACTTCTGGGCTCATCCCACCATATGTCTCCCTACCATATATCTTTCTCAATTCAAAGACTACCATATATCTCAACTTTAGAAGGACACCACCTGGAAAATCCCCGATAAGAACACAGCCGTTTGTGAGAGCGCGGGAACCAATAAAAAAACTGCTAAATGTATAAACTTAAAATGTTAACCAATTGTAATGCTGTAACCTAGAGAATTCCCTCGTTCCTCTGCAACTTTACAAGTCCTGTTTACATTAGGCTATAAAAGGCAAGCGCACGCATTGTTCAAGGCCCTCCTGTATGTTGTGGAACGGAGGGACCAAGTTCGAACTTGCATTAAAGATCCTTGCCGCTTGGCTTTGACTCTGGACTCTGGTGGTCTTTTTTGGGGAACAAACGGTCTGGGCATAACAAGTGCTTCCCATTTAGGCTGCTGGCCCCAATCCTTGCACCAGAAAGGACATTGCTAGCTGTGGCTAAGTGCTCGAGAAGTGAAAAGCAGCACACAGAACAACTTTTGTCTAAAGTTCACTGCAGTAGAAGAAAATGACACTGATAATCATGAGTAGAAGACTAAAACACTGTGTGCGTCTCAATGTGTGAACCAGAGCAAAGCTCACCTGTAAGAGTAAAGGGTGAAAACCCCACTGCAGCTGAGTTTTGCGCCTCCACCATAAGCGCCACCTTTTTCTCAAATTTCTGTATGCAGGAATTTAGCAGTCATCAAATGTGCAAGGATTTTAAGACTGAAATGAATGATTTAAAAATGCAAGTTAAAAACACCATGGCTGATAAAAAAGCATAGACAATGAAGTAATTATTGGATAAAGTGAAAATGAAAATAAAATAAAATTATACAATAATGCCACATAAATTATGGTCCCATTTCTTTGGTCTTGTTTTTTAAGAGATGGGGTCCTGCTCTGTTGCCAGGCTGGAGTGCATAAGTGCAATCACAGCTCACGGCAGCCTTGAACTCCTGGGCTCAAGGGATCCTCCCACCACAGTCTCCTGAGTAGCTGGACCTACAGGTGCGTGCCACCATGCCTGACTATTTTGACAGTTTTTGTAGAGGCAGGGTCTAGTTTTGTTGCCCAGGCTGGTCTTAAACACCTGGCTTCAAGCGATCCTCCTGCCTTCAAAGTGTTGGGCTTACAGGCATGAGATTTTAATTAACAAAAACTAAAAAGCACAAGGAAGCACACTTTTCAAGCAGTTGGCTTGGATTACAGGGTTGAAGCAGTGGTGATGGGGAGGTAATCTAACACTTCCAGCACCACGCTGCTTAACTTGTTCCAATGCATATGTGACATTTTAAAAATCTGGTGAAGTAAAAGGAGGTTATTTCCATTGTAAAGGCAAGTGTGCAAATGAACATTTATTTAAATGTCTCACATCAGAATATGGAAAAAAAAGGAAACTGAAGTCAAACTCTTTGAGTTTTATAGGAATCCCTTAAGAAAACACACACTCCGATAAAGCACATTTCCAGGAACGGGGCTGATTTCATCTGCCTTCCACTGCAAACGGTGACATCACATTCTAGATGATTCTAGAACACATCCACCTCCGACAGAAGGCAGGGCAGACAGTGATAGTAGTGTCTGCAGCAAAGACACAGGCTCCTTAAAGACGCTCGTGGCGAGATCAGCCCCAGGTCACCACTTCCACAGATGTGCCATTTCCTAAAGCAGACGAAGAGAGTCAAATAGGCCAGGTGGAAAATCAAGGAAGGAGTGGGCGTGTTCCCAGGGACTGTGCTGGGAGAAGTCACGACCATCTCGTGTGGACCCTCCAGGAGAAACCCAGCGCCACTCAGGTGGCTGGGGCGCCGTCAGTTGGGACCAGCGAGGTTGGAGCCAGACCCTGGGGGATGGAGCCTCTACAAGCACCAGCAGGGATGGCGTTGCATCCATCCATGCATCCTCCTTCTTGAGAAATTTCTATTACTTGTATATTAAAAACAGATGCTCACTGTTGAAAGATTATAAAATACAAAAAACAAGGAATAAAAGATCTAGAATCCCCCTGGCCCAGGGGGAACTTCCACATTTTTAGTGTTTTCTGTCTGCATTTTCCTATTGGATGGTGGAAACAGACACCACTCTTCTGGTGGCACAGCAGACAGATCTGTGTATCTTCTACAAATATGGAAATAAATGAACAAAAGAGCTGACCACATACCTCTTTTCTACAGGGGAGCTCTTTCTGGGCCCCCACTGTAGCCCCACATTTCCTCATGCCTGGCTACACACCTCCTCATCTGTGGTCCTAGTATGACACACGTGCACCCTGGAGGCCCGGCACATTCTCCTATCAGGATAGACTGCCCAGGCCTAAGCCTGTCTTCCTCTCTCTACTACTCGGGTGGCTGGGGCGCCGTCAGTTGGGACCAGTGGAGGTTGGAGCCAGACCCTGGGGGTCTCCTCCTTGGTTTAGTCCCTCATGGGGGTAGCTGCCTGGGACAAGGATACAGGAAGTGAATTTCCGGGATATAACATGTTTGCACAGATCTGTGTCATCCACACCCAACTGACGGGTCCCCAAAAGTGCATGTCTGTGAATCTGTCCTCCTGGTCTGGCCAGTTTCTGCAGATGGGATGAACACAGCCGAGGGGCAGCCACACTTCGGAAGAAGGGGCTGGAGGGCCGGACCGTAGGCTGCAAACTCCCTTGTCCCACGCCACTTTGGGAACAGGCCTGACCCTCACTCCCAGCTGTGGTTTCGGCCGCTCAACGGAGGGCCTCCTTCCCTGAGCTTCTGACTTGTGTGAGGAGACAGGGGAGGCAAACTCCTCAGAGGGACTGTGAGGCGGCCCCCAGCCCTGCCATCTGCAGGGCTCTGCAGGACCACCTGGTTTCTCCCCACCGCCCTGTCCCTCTGTGGCTCCGGGTCAGGCACCCCCTACCCACCCACCCACAGTCTGGCTCATGAGGTTCTCCTGTAGCCTCCATGGCTGCTTGGGTCACCTCCCACTCTCCCATGTGGCTTCGTGTCTTGATCTGCCTGTGCTATCGTTCCATGCATCTATCCTCACGAAGGCTTAATCTACCATGTTTATCAGAGGTCTCAGCCTAAATTCATTCAATTTTCACCTAGAGATGAGATGAGTACATGGGGCATTTTGAAAGGAGTCTGTGGTTAGGGCCTTTGTTCATAAAGACTCTGCTGTTTAAAGAGGGCCGCTCATAGACTCATGCAGCCCCAGATCCAACACTTGGAGTCAGTACAGACTTTTCCTGTGCTAAAACATGCCCTGTGAACTCGAACAGGCTTGACAAGCTGCTTCCGTAAGGCTCAGGACTGAGAGGTCCCGACCTCCACCCTCCTACCTGGCATGATCTGGGTCTGTGTAGGGGACAGTTCGGATGCATTTGCCCACATAATTCACCGGGAAGGGTACCAGGAAGTGAGTCTTCGTCTGCCATGGCTTGAAAGTGGGTTCATGAGGGATAAGGTGCGGTCAAAGGCGGCTGTCCTATTTTTATTTTGGCCTTTTCTTAGTGTATGTTTTCTGTAACTACTGCTGTGTAGAACTTCTATATGACTTTGGGGTAGTGAATCTTGCCCACCCAGTTGTCCCCCACCCCAGAGATCCTCCACTTCGGCCCCCCGGGCTGGTCCTGCCTGTGCTCTGCTTTGTGTGAATGTTGAGTGTGATCGATCCACATGGCTGCTTGACCCTGCGTCTCCTTCCTTCTTGTTGCTGAGGCCAGTTCTGTTCTCTCTTTCTCCACCTGAATTGCACTTGAAGCCAAGTTGAAGGATGAGAAGTGGTTGCTAAGAAGGACCCTCCTGCAGCGAATTCTCTGTGAGGAGGCTGCGCTGGCCCAGCCTGTCATTTCCTTCTCTAAGCTCATTCCAGAGGTCAGCAAGGGGCAGCCTGTCCCAGCCTGCTCTTGTAGCCTGTGAATCAAGAATGGATTTTACATTTCCAAATGGTTAAACAAATAAAAAAATTAACAATTCATGACACTGAGAAGTTTCCATGTCCATAAGTAAAGTTTGATGGGGGTGCAGTCATGCCCATCTCTTCACAGGCCACCTGCAGAAGGCTGCTGTCGTGCAGCCACGGCAGAGTTGCATCCTTGAGGCAAAGATCAGTGGGCAAAGCTGAAAATACTGATTCCTGGCTCTTTAGGGAAACAGTTTCCAGTCCCTGGTTTAATCTTTTGTTCAGGATATTAGGAACAATTTCACAGGGTGTATGTACACAGCCTGCAACAGGAGAACGAACACCATCCTCTGCACCTCCGGATATGAGCAACCATATCACACAATGGGTGTACACTTTTTGGGAGATTTGGGGTAATGTCGTCCTGTGTTTCCCTGAATATTCAGAGAAATATCACAGGGCGGCTGTGCACCCACTGCTGTCTTGGCAGGAACATCATACTTTACCTACTGGAAATTAGGAGCAGTATCACAGACTGGGTGTAAAGCCACTGTCATACTGGAAGTAATATCATGCTCTCCCCCACAAGTTATGAGGAACAATATCATGGGGGGTTGTGTACCTTCTCCGATAGTGGGAGTAGAATTATCACCTCTTCCTTTAGATGACAGGAACAATATCACAGGGTGGGTGTACACCCCATGTGTTTTTGGAAGCAATGTCATTCTCTCTTCTTCTAGGTTTTAGGATTCATATCCCAGGCGGGGTGTACACCCCTTGTTATATTGGATGGAATCTCATCCTTTTTCAACCTGTATCTTTAGAACAATATCCCATGGGGCTGTCCATCCCTTCAATATTGGTACTAACACCATCTTCTCCTTTCCTGGATATAAGAAACAATATCACAGGAGGGGTGTACACCCCTTGCAATGTTGGTAGTAATATCACCTCTCCCCTGTGGTTATTAAGGACAAAATCCCAGGGTGGCTGTACGATTCCTAGTTTGTTGGCAGTAATATCATCCATTCACCCCCTGGATAAGAGGAACCATATCATGGAAGAGGTGTCCACCTCCTTCGATATTGTCAGCCATGTCATCTTCTTCCGGCCTGGATATTAGGAACGATACCCTGGGGTTGGGGGCTGTGTACACCCACTGCGATATCGAAAGTGAAATCAGCCTCTTTCCCGCTGGATATTAGGAACTATATCACAGGTGTGTGTGCACCTTCTGGGATATTGAGAGTACTATCAGCCTCCACCCTGCTGCATATTAGGAACAATATACAGGGGGCAGGGTAGTTACACCCCCTGGGATATTGAGAACAATATTCTTCTCTTTCCCCTGTACATTAGGAACTACATCACAGGGGTTCTGTACACCTTCAGTGATATTGGGATTCATGTTATCCTCTCCCCCACTGAATGTCAAAAACAATATCACAGAAGGGTGTACACCCCCTGTGATATGGCCAGTAATATCATCGTCTCTACCTTTGGATACTAGGAACAACATCACAGAGGGTGTGACACTGCCCCGCGATATTGAGCATAGTGTTATCCTTTCTTTCCCTGGATATTAGGAATGATATCCCTGGTGGTGGGAGGTGGAGTACATTAAGAACAATATCACTGGGTGGGTGTACAGCCCCTGCGATATTGGGTGTAGTATCATCCTCTCTTCTCTAGGATATTAAGAACAGTATCACAGGAGGGGTGTACAGCCACAGTCCTTGCATTATTGGAAACAATAGCATCTTCTCCCCCTCTCGATATAAGGAACAGTATCCCAGGGTGGGTGTACATCCCCTGCGATATTGGGCATAGTGTCATCGTCTCTCAAACTGGATATTGGGCATAGTGTCACAGGGGGGTGTACATCTTCTTCGATATTGGGAGCAATATCATCCTCTCCCTTCAGGATTATAGGCAAAATATCGAAGGGGTTTTATAACTCGAGCTGTATGGGCAGTAATATCATCCTCTCTCCACCCAGATGTTAGGAACTATATCACAGGTGGCTGTACACTTCTTGCGATATTGGGAGTCATATCATCCTCTCCCATCGTGGATATTAAGAACAATATTACAAAGTACGTGTACACCCCGTACAATATTGAGAGAAATATTATCATCTCCCCTTCGGGACATTAGGAACAATATTGCAGGAGGTGTGTACAACCCCTGCGATATTGGGAGTCATATCATTATCTCCCCCTGAATATAAGAAACAATATCACAGGAGGATGTACACCCCCTGTGATATTGGGAGTCATATCATTTTCTTTTCCTCTGGATATTCAGAACAATATCACAGTGGGTGTGTACACTCCCTGCGATATTGCCACTGGTATCATCGTCTCCCTCCCAGGATATAGGAAACAATATCACAAGGCGGTGTACACCCCCTACAATATTGGGAGTAATGTCTTCCCCTCCCCCGCTGGCTATTAGGAACAATGTCACAGAAGGAGTGAACATCCCCTGCTCTATAGGGGGTGATATCCTCTCCATCCCTGAATATTAGGAACAGTATCACTCGGCAGTGTACACCTCCTGAAATATTGAGACTATTCCTCTCGCCCCCTGGATATTAGGAATCATATCACAGGGGTGGTGTACACCCACTGCGAAATCAGAAGAAATATCCTCTCCACCTTTGGATGTTAGGGACAGTATCACAGGGGAGGTTTACAACCCCTGTGATATTGGGAGTCATATCATCCTCTCCCACCCAGGATATAAGAAACAAGACGACCGAGGGGATAGACACCCACTGTGACAGGTTCAATAATGTTATCCTCTACCCCCTGGCCATTAGGAATAACATCATAGAGGGGTGTACACTTTCTTCGATGTTGGGAGTAATATCATCCCCTCTTGCCAGATATCAGGAACAAGTCTATTAATTATTAATATTAATAAATATAACAAAATTAATAATATTAATAATAACAAAGATAGTAAAAATACTGGTTAAAAATGTTAACGATTAGTATTAATAATTAATCGTAATATTATTAATAATAAAATAAAGATATCAGCAACTAATGTTGCTTAAATCAATACTAAGAGATGTTGGTAATAAAATAATGATTGATATTAAGAACTAATTTGTTAAATGACATTAATATTAATAATTAATTTTAAGCATGCATAATCACATATGTAAAATAGTTATCCATAATTAATATGGCATCCTATTAATTAAGTGTCATTGATAATTATTAAAATTGATCATTTATGTTTAATAATTATCATATTATTACTCCTAATACTGCAAGGGGTGTACACCTACCTGTGATTCATTCCTATATCCAGGACGGAGATCATGATATTAGTTTTAATATCGCAGTAGGTGTACACTCATGCTGTGACACTGATCCTAATATCTAGGGGGAAAGAGTATGACATGACTCCCAATATAGTAACGAATGGACAACCACCTGGTGATATTGCTCCTAATATTCACGGAAGAAGCGTATGATATTACTCCCAATATCCCAGGGAGGGTACAGCTCTTCCATGATATGGTTCCTAGTATCCGGAGGGGGAGAGGATGATAATAATTCCAGTATCACAGGCTGTGTTCACCCGCCCGGTGATATTGTTATTAATATCCTGGAAGGGAGAGGATGATATGACTCCCCATAGAAGAGGAGGCATACACCCTGGCTGAGATATTGTTCCTAATATCCATGGAGAGGAGAGGCTGATATTATGCCCAATATGGCAGGGGGTGAACATCACCCTGTGATATTCTTCTTAATATCTCAAGGCCGACAGGTTCATATGACTCCCAGTATCGCAGACACTGTACACCCCCGTGTGATACTCTTCCTGATAACTGGAACAGGAGAAGATGGTATTAATCCCCATATCGCAGGAGGTGAACACCCACTCTGTGATATCTTTCCTAATTTGCAGGGGGAGAGAGGATAATTTCATTCCCAATATTGCAAAAAATGGACACGCTCCCCCCGTGATATTGTCCTTAATATTCCAAGGCACAGATGATGTCACTCCCAATATCGCAGAAAGTGTACACCCCGTGATGTTGTTCCCATGATCCAGGAGGGAAGAGGATGATATGACTTTCAATATCGCCTGGGGTGTACACGCCCCCGGTGATACTGTTCCTAATTTCCACCTGGGAGAGGATATTACTCAGAATATCGCAGGGGTTATAAATGCTCCTTTGATATTGTTCCTAATATTCAGGTGAGGACAGGATGATATTCCTCCCTATATTGCAGAGGGTGTACACCCGTCTTTGATACTGTTCGTAATGTCTAGAGGGGGAGATGATATTACTCACAAAATCGTAAACATGCTGTGTGTCCATCATGGATCCTAATATCCAGGCAGAGATATTACTCCTAAAGTCACAGGAGGTGTCCACCCCGGTTGTCACATTGTTTCTTATACCCAGGGAGGAGAGGATGATTTCGCAAGCAATATCGAGGAAGTCAGCACGCCCCCTCTGATATGGTTACTACTATTCACGTTGGGAGAGGATGATACTACTTTCAATATGAAAGGGGTTGTCCAAATCGCCTGAGATGTTTTTCCTGTTATCCAGAAGAAGAGAGAATGATCATACTCCCAAAAGAGGTGGGGGTGTCCTCCACCATGTGGTATTGTTGTGAAGAGCTAAAGGCGGAGGAGGTAATATCATTCATTGTACTGCACGGGAAGTACACCCAACAGTGATATTGTCGGGGGGCAAGGCACCCCCTGCGAGGTGGGGACCAATAGCCGCCCTCTCTCCCCCCCTCGGCTATTGGGAGCCACCTTGCAGGGGGCGAGGCGCCCCCCACAAGATGGGGACCAATAGCTGCCTGCTCTCCGCCCCTCAGCTATTGGGACCACCTCGCAGCGGGGCGAGGCGCCCCCCCACCAGGTGGGGACCAATAGCCACCCCCTCTCCCCCCTCAGCTATTGGGAGCCACCTCGCAGGGGGGCGAGGCGCCCCCCGCGAGGTGGGGACCAATAGCCGCCCCCTCTCCCCGCCTCGGGGGAGACCAAACTGTCCAGCACAGAGGTGATACAAACAAGAGTTCAATAAATGCCTAAACAGTACTTCATACCCAAAATCGTCTCCTGCCAATCAAACTAGACTTTGGTTCTGCATAACCAACTGTCAAATTATTGTTCCATGAAGAAATGGTGGAATGGGTAGAGATCAGAACAGAGTGAATAACTGGTAAATATACTTCATGGCAGGTAGTAACAGGATGTGGCATTTGGCTATTTCCACATTTGTTTGCATAACATTTTTTTCACAGTTCTAAAGCACAAGAACCATTCTAAGCTGGTGAAAGCATAAGGCACATCTTTGATCCAGGCCTCCAATTCACTGTGGAGCAGTGGTTCTCAACCTTTATGGTATATCCGAACCACCTGGGGGTTTTTAACAGCACTATAGCTGCCCAGGCTCTATTCTTGTAGATTCTATTTCAACTGGTCTGGAGTAAGCACGCATGCTTTTTTCACAGCCCCACAGATGCAGCTAGGTTTGCAAACCACTGTCCAAGATGCTCTCATACTTCCGCTCAGTTTAACACACACTCAATGAGATTCTAAGCACTACGAATCGGGCTAAGTTAACAAGTCAGACTCCACTCCCTCATAATATTGGCAAAGAAACCAATATCAGAGATTTATTCCAGTCCAAACCAAATAAATTGCCGGGTGAAAAAAATGCCCTGGCATAGTTTGCCATACAAAACAACTTCCTGTGTCATCCCGGTCAGTAGCCTAGAGACTGACTCTGAGCCATGAGACTTCAGAACCAGGGGAAAATGCCAGTCTGAGGCATGTGCCACACTCCTAGCACACCCCCAAAAGTGCCCAGCTACATTTCACATCCACTGTCCTAACAGGTGTCAAAATAGGGAAGAGCAGTGCAATACAGAAAACAGAGCCTGCTGGGCATCAAAAGGCTGGGGAATTCCAGTCCTAGCCCTACTACCGATCGGTCTGGTCACTTCTCTCTGGTCCTGGTGTGGCCAAAAGTTACGCGAGAGGGTGAGGTATAAAAACACAGATGTCAGGCAAGCTCCAACATCCAAAATACATAGAAATTAAAAAGCATTAAGGTGATATCAAGGAATGTATGCCATCAACCAGAAAAGTCACTGAAGTATTCCTTTTTCCATTCTTAAGAAATCAAATGTGGAAGCAGAAAATTGAGCAATCAGCCTACCAAGTTGACTGGGGCAACAGAATACACTCACGGATTCTGATCACAACAGCGGGGGTGACAGACCAACAGGAGAACTGCAGAGCATCCCTCTCTCCTCTGTCCACCCATGCCACCAGCACGTGAGTGCGTCCACACGCAGCGCCCAGTCTCCTGTTCCACTGATGCCAGCGTCCACTCACCACAAGCCCACTAAGTGCCACATGTGCTATGATGCTCCCTCATCTCATCACCATAGACATCCCTGCTGGAGGTGAGTATGTGATAGACAAAAATTACAGAGGCCTAGGAAGGTTGAGACCCGCATTCCCACTGTGGTGAGGGTGTGCTTGAGAGGGACCCCACGACTGGGCCCTCCATGCCGCTCTCCTCAGTAATCACTCCCAGACCAGAGCAGCGAGGGGGAATTTTCTTTCTCTCACTATTTTCAGCCCCTTGGCTGACCCAGCATTCCCCAGAAAGCTATGAAGTCCTGGCAGCTCTGAGGCCACAAAGCCATAAACGCACAGGACACACAGCCCATCTATCTCTAATGGGTCTTTACTTGTCATGCTGGTCATTTCTAAGAGCAGATGGCTTAAGAAAGACATGGCAAGTTACCACAAAATGACCCCTCAACTCCTCCCTGGGGGAAGGCTGACTAGCAAGCAGTCAGGCCGGCTTTCTTCCCCCACTCCCTGCATTCTTGTCACCAAGGAGCCACAGACAATCCCACCAAATATAGGCAGGAGACAGCCGCCTCCTTCCTACAGCTGGAGGGGGGAAGGTCCTCTCGGCCTTTCTAACTGCATGAAAACCAAACTGTGAGCTGTACTGACCCGGACCTCACCCATGTTGCAGGTATGTACAACACAGGTGCCCAGTGGTATCATCAGGCAGAACTACGAATGTGCTTTCCATCGTTTTCATACAATGATTCCAGAAGCGCTATCCACACAGCTCCACTTCTCACACATACGACGTGCTTCACGGATTACACAGCATTTTCACCACGCCCCTCATCTGCTCCTCCCAGCAGCCTTGTGTGATCCCTTGAGTATACTTCCTCACACTGAGGTTTGAAACCAAAACTTTCCCAAGAACATCCAGCTAGTGTTAGAACCAGGATATGAGGGTTTCTGATTCTAGAACCAGTATTTGTACCACTATTCCACATGGGCCCCTCCAGGGATTTCTGCCTGATCTTAAAATGCAGACAGTAAATTCATCTCTCTACAGTCCTGGGGTCCCTATAGACAAGAAGTAAAACTTCTAACAGAAAGCTTATACTTATTTGGAAGGCTACCTGGGATATTTCTTTTAAGTTAGTTTGTTCACGTTTTGGAAAGATTGTTCCAATGGCAATGCGGGGCATGAAGTGTAGAAAGGATTCCATGATGAGACAGAGAAACAATTCGGTGGCTCTTACAACAGTTCAAATGAGGCATGAGGCACAACCAGAAAGGACAGAGGGAAAATGCATTGGAAAGAAATACAAAATGAAGTCCACTCAGACCCAGGATGGAGAAAAGGGGATTAAGGATGACGGTGGCTTCTAGTTTGAAAGACGGATGAACAAGGATGTCATTAACTACTGCAGAGTGGTATCTGGGGCCTGAGTGCACCAGTTGTTTAATTAACCTTCACCTGCTGAGCAGTCTCCGGGCTGTTTCCAGTTTCTGGCCTTTATAATAATGCCGCTATGAACAGATACATAAAGGCTTTTGTGTGAACATAAGTCTTTTTTCTCTGCGATAACTGCCCGTGAATGTGAATGCTGCATCCTATGGCAATTGCACATTTAGTTTTTTAAGAAACTGTCAAGCTGTTTTCCAGAATGGCTGTACCATCTTCCATTCCCACCAGCCAAGTGTGAGTGATCCCGTTTCCCCACATCCTCACCAGCACAAGTCTTGTTACTACTTTTTACTTTAGGCATTCTGATAGGTGTATAGTGACGTGGCTTTAGTGTGCATTTTTTCTGATGGCTCGTGATGTTGAACATCTTTTCATGTGCTTGTATGTTATCTGAAATGTCTCTTCAGGTCTTTCATTCATTTTCAAAGTAGATGATTTGGTTTCACTGCTGAATTTTGATCGTTCTTAATATATTATAGATATGAGTCCTTTATCAGACATGTGATTTGCAAATAGTTTCTCCCAGTCTCTGGCTCCTCTCTTCATCTTTATTTTCCATTTTCCATTTTAGTCCATGATCCATTTTGAGTAAATTTTTGTACGAGGTATGAGGTTTAGATCAGAGTTCAGGTTTTTTTCCTATGAATAATCAGGTAGCCAGTAACTTTTTTTAAGAGACAAGGTCTCACTGTCACCAGGCTGGAACGTAATGACAAGATCAGAGCTCACTGCAGCCTCAACTCCTGGGCTTAGTTATCCTCCTGCCTCAGCCTCCTGGAGTAGCTGGGACCACAGGCAGGTGTCACCATGACCAGTTAATGTTTTTAGATTTGTAGAGGCAGGGTCTTGTGCTATGTTACCCAGGCTGGTGTGGAACTCTTAGGCTAAAGTCATCATCCCACTTATATGGGGCCAGGCAGTGGCACATGCCTGCAATCACAGCACTTTGGGAGGATGAAGCAGGAGAATCACTTGAACCCAGGAATTCCAGACCAGCCTGAGCAACAGAGGGAGGTCCTGTCTCTGCAAAAAATTTAAACGTTAGCTGGGCATGGTGTTGTACACCTGTGGTCCCAGCTACTTGGGAGGCTGAAGTGGGAGGATCTCTCGAGCCTATGAGGCTGAGGCTGCAGTGAGCCATGATTGCACCACTACACTCCAGCCTGGGAGAAAGTGAGACCCTGTCTCCAAAAAAAAGGAAAAAAAAATGCTAGAGCATCATCCATATTAAAGACAGGTATTGTCTTTTTGAAAATTTAATTACAGTTATATAATGGACATGTAAAATGTCCAGTTTGAAAGTTTGCAAAATATATAACTCTAAGTATTCTTACCTTAAAATTCTGATTCCTACCTAAGATATCGCATACTGTTTACATAATTATCACAATGCCTGGACAACACTAAAAATGTGTACGAGGGAGAAAAATGAGCATGTATGCCTATTATTAAGGTATATTTCCCCCTTATTACATAAAAAAGTCATCATGGCAAACCCCTGTGACTGTATCTAAAGCAAGCCTACAGTTTTATCTCTGTGTATTATAAAATGCAAGGCTAAATTTAAATACTAAACATTTCCTGAAGCCAAGGGTAGTTTACTTAAAATAAATTCCTAGGTGTCTATCGAAAATATGAAAAAGTTAGCTACTTCATAGCCATTCCAGTCTAAGTTCAGCTTTTTCTTTTTGAATTGACACATAATTGTGTACTGTACATATGTATGGAGTACACATAGTGATGTTATAATACATGTAATGTATGTGATCAGTGTAATTAGCATATCTGCCATCTCAAACATTTATCATTTCTTTGCGTTGTAACGTTCAATACCCTTCCTCCAATTATCTGGAACTATATATTCTTTTTTTTTTTTTTTTTTTGAGACAAAGTCTTGCTCTGTTGCCCAGGCTGGAGTGCAGTGGTGTGATCTCAGCTCACTGCAACATCTGCTTCCCAGGTTCAAACTATTCTCCTGCCTCAGCTTCTGTGGTAGCTGGGTTTGCAGGCACCTACCACTATGCCTGGCTAATTTTTGTATTTTTAGTAGAGACAGGGTTTCACCACTTTGGCCAGGCTGGTCTCAAACTCCTGACCTCAAGTGATCCACCCAACTCAGCCTCCCAAAGTGCTAGGATAACAGGCATGAGCCCCGGCCCAGCCTGAAACTATATATTCTTGTTAACTATAGTCATCCTATGTTATAGAACACTAGAACTTATTCCTATCCAGCTATAATTTTGTATCCTTAAAAATTTCTCCCTATCTCTCTCTTCCCCCACCCTTCTCACCCTCTAGGAGCCTCTGTCTACTTTCAACTTCCATGAGATCCACTCTTTTTTGCCTTCCACGTAAGAGAACATGTGCTGTGTAACTTTCTGTCCCTGGCTTATTTCATAATATCTTCCAGTTCCATCCACGTTGCTGAGAATAACAGGACTTCATCCTGTGTTATGGCTGAATAGTACTCCACTGTGTATCAAGACCACATTTCTCTATCCATCATCTGCTGTTGGACACCAAGGCTGGTTCCATATCTTGGCTATGGTGAACAGTGCTGCAGGAAACAGAGGTGCAGATGCCCCTCCAACACTGATTTCCTTTTCTTTAGGTATCTACACTGTAGTGGGACTGCTGGATCACACTGTAATTTCATTTGCAGTTTTCTGAGGAACCTCCATACTGTTTGCCATAGTGGGTGCCCTAGCTTACTCTTACTCTTTTTCTTTTTTCTCTTTGAGACAGAGTCTCACTGTTGCCCAGGCTGGAGTACAGTGGTGCAATCTCGGCTTGCTTACTGTAGCATCCACCTCCCGGGTTCCAGTGGTTCTCATGCCTTGGCCTCCCGAGTAGCTGGGATTACGGGCGCCCACCTCTGCACTGGACAAATTTTTGTATTTTTTAGTAGAGATGGGGTTTCACCACCTTGGCCAGGCTGGTCTTGAACTCCTAGCCTCAAGTGACCCGCCCACCTCAGCCGCCCAACAGTGCTGGAATTACAGGTGCGATCCACCGCTCCCAGCTAATTTTTGTGTTTTTAGTAGAGACGGGTTTTCACCACGTTGGCCAGGCTGGTTTCAAACTCCTGACATCAGGTGATCTGCCCACATCGGCCTCCCAAAGTGCTGGGATGTCAGTGTGCCCCCGCGCCCAGCCAGCTGCTCTAGTGTACACCCCTCTACAGTGTGTAAGAGCTCCCTTTTCTCCATATCCTCACCAGCACTTGTTATTTTTGTCTTTTTGATAATACTCATCCTAAAAGTGAGATGATCCTCACTGTGGTTTTGATTTGCATTTCTCTGATTATAAGTGATACTGAGCATTTTTTTCACATATTTTTTGGCCATTTGTATGTCTTCTTTCAAGAAATGTCTGTTCGGTTGGGTTTGGTGACACAAAATTGTAAGCCCAGCACTCAGAACGCTAAGGCAGGAGGACTGCTTGAGCCTAGACCAACCTAGGCAGCATAGCAAAACCCTAGCTCAAAAAAAAAAAAAAAAAAAGAAATGTCTGTGTCTGTTCAGCTTTTTGACCTCCAAAAATTAAGAGCCCATTTTGGAATCAGACAACCTGCCTGATTCAGAGAAATCTGTGTTTGGTTCTGCTCTGCTACTGCCTATGTGACTTTGGAAGTTCCCTTAGCTACTTTGAGCTCAATTTCCTCAACATTAGCCAGGACTAAATACCATCTGCCTCTACTGGTTAACGCTGAGGACTGAAAGGAGAACCTCCACAACACCACTTCACAATGCCACCTGGCGGAAGCCCCTCAATGCGGGGCTGGTAGGATCATCTGAAGCCAAGTACAACTTTCCTTTCCACTGTCCCAGGCTCACTCTGCATATGATTAGCAAGGATTAGTGAAGAAAGGAAACCAAAATAATTGTTTAATTTTTAATAAGAAATTTTTAAAAGTGGGGGTGGTGGGAAAATAGGAGGGAGAGGAGGGGAAGGAAAAGCAGCCAGTCACAAGTTCTAGTCCAGGGCTCATCCCCGGCCTTCTCACTCAGGCAATCACCAGTCCCCACCTCCTGAGGAGGGGTACTTTCTACCCATATGGAAGGCACTGCCACAGGTGTTCAGAAACCAGGAGCACCTTGAAATGGGCAATGTGGTTTGGGTAGGAGACCTACAATTTCCCCAAAGAAACCACGGCCCAAAAGTGACCCACATAGGAGGCACCAACGGCTGTAAATACTTGGTGGCAAAAAGTGATGTCATACCTTCTGTACAGGAGACATACACCCAAATAAAACTTGTCAAAAGAGCAGAGAAAAAAGTACAGCAGACATCCAGTGCCATTCTGTTACAGAAATATTTACATCCCAAAGCCAGGGACCTCTCTGGAACACTGTGTTTCTTCCCACGTTTCACGGAAGACGTTTGAGTGCACTCACGTGTGTCTCAACAAACTTCCGGCCCCTGCTCTAAACCCTGTGGCTCCTCAGCAAAACCCAAAAACAACTATCAGTCTTCCTTCCAAATGAGAAATTTCCTGACCTAGCAAAACCAGCATCAGATCCACTTATTATGAGACAGCTGATTACAGGCAAAGTCCTCTAGTCCCAGGATGACTCCCCTCCTGCAGGAGCGGGAAGGATGGGCATAGCACTGGCCTGCCAGACCACATCTCCAGGCAGTTTGAAACCATGGCTGCTCAGGTGAGCCATGATAAAAATCAAAACCAAGTATCTGAAAAGTGTACATGTCAAGAACCAGACCTCGGACCAGACTCAGCAGAAATGGATGTTGCAAGGTTTGTTCCGAGACCTCCTCTCCATGCCCCCTCTCCCAGGGACCTCCCTCCTTGCACTAGCGGCCCAGGGCCAATGGACCACTCCCTTACCTCCTGAAATAGCCCAGTGCATTTTCAGGAACAGCTCCCAGACTGTACCAGACCCTGAAATGTATTCACTGAATGCACTATTTCTTCAAATGATCGTAAATCACCTGACTATAACAACAATTGTTTTAAAAGTGTTCTCTCTCTCTCGGGACTCGTGCCATGAGTTTCAGCAAGCAGCTTTGCTTCTCTCTACTGCAATTCTATCATTTGCAAAATGTTAACAATTACTGTGTTCACCCATAGCATTGTTGTAAAAAGCCTTAAGACCCACTTCATGTAGCCTGCCTGGAGCACAGACCCTGTCACGTGGCAAATGCCCACTGAAGGTGAGTTATCTGTAGCTATTATTACCTAGCACTCCAGCGAACAAAAGGAGTCGATCAGGTCTCATCGTATCACCATGAAAGGATGTCCATGTAGACTGTGCAGTGGGAGTAGGGGGACTCAATGTTTATCAGGTACTATTTTATTTTTTACAAAGTGTACATATATATTTGTAGGTACACTGGAAAAGATCTGGAAGGAAATATACCCAGTGTTAATAGTGACTACCCCAAAGACACATTCATCCAAACACACAACAGAGAAACACTCACTATCTTTCTGTCTTCCATATCATTTGAACTATTTTCAATAAGCATCTATGGCTTTTGTAAAGTTTTTGAAAGGAATTTATTGCATTTTTTTTTTTCTGGAGAAACAAGCAGGAGCATGAAAAAGGTGGAAACAGAAGGTAAAATGGAATGGCACTCAATGGAATTGACTCCAAGCCAGGCTCAGCAGGCACACGAACCACGCACCTCTCACTACAACTCAATACCAGCTCTCTCTTCTCTTGGTCCAATGGCCCAAGACTTAGAGATAAAATGTTTATTGTCTTCACATCAATCACACCAAGGAGCTTGGAACCACCGTTTTAAACTCCTCTGGTTCTGTGTACCTGCCTGGGGCTGTTAGCTTTCCTCCTGTGCCTTTGGCTGGCTTCTAATCCCCTAGTGGTGGAAATGCACCCTGACACTTAGCCATCATCCCCACAACACTCAGCACCGCATAGAGACCAGGGCAGTGATGCCCACTCGGACTGTGATTCTACTTATAAAGCAAAGGACCAGGGGCCAGATGTGACTTGTCTTTGGTAACTCACCAGCTGTTGCTTGAACCAGAACAAAGCCAGGTCTCCTGATGCCCAGAAAAGAGCTAGTGCCTGTCCCACTAGAAACGTGGTGAAAATGTTTTGCTTGCTGTGAAAAGATGCACTACTGGAGAAGATGGGTGCAACTTCTCATGGAGGCACTCAGCCCAGATCACCAGGAAACAGGGCTGCCAGATGAGACACTCGGCCCAGGTCACCAGGAAACAGGGCTGCCGGACGAGACACTCAGCCCAGGTCACCAGGAAACAGGGCTGCCAGATGAGACACTTGGCCCAGATCACCAGGAAACAGGGCTGCTGGATGAGACACTCGGCCCAGGCCACTAGGAAACAGGTCTGCCGGATGAGACACTAAGCCCGTCTACCGGAAAGGAAATCTGGCTGGGCGGTGGAGGGAAATTCACACAGCCCAACGGCAGCAAAAGCATGAACAAAACAAAAAATACCTGACTGGAAAGCCATAGCCTGGCTAGCAAATTCGAAACAGAGCCACAATCCTAGCAGCACACATCACTGCAACACAGAGCTTCAGTCAGTGTGCGCACACTTTAAGTAGAAATGTAGAATGTCCATGTTTTTGGAACAATAGGGCTATTTGTATGTGTGTGATGTCAAAGAAAACAGCTGAGAAGAAACTGTTGGCAAGGAAATAGAAATAGGCGCCCTTACACATTGACAGTGAGATAACGGTATGGCCCTAACGGAAGGGAATCAAGCAACACCCATCAACATTTAAAATGTGCAGAATGCTGGATCCCACAATTCCATTTCTAGGAATGCATCCTATGAACATATTCATGCAAATATGCAAGAATTACGTACAACTCAGCATTGGTTAATCCAAACGGTTGGGAACAACCTAAATACTTACCAGTGGGGAACTGGTGGAGAACAGTGTTTATCTTATGCCAACATCTGTATTTTTAAAAAGAAGATACATAGGCTGGGCGCAGTCACTCACACGTGTAATGCCAGCACTTTGACAGGCTGAGGCAGGTGGATCACAAGGCCAAGATATCCAGACCATCCTGGCCAACATGGTGAAACCCTGTCTCTACTAAAAATACAAAAATTATCTGGGCGAGGTGGTGCATGCCTGTAATCCCAACTACTCAGGAAGTTGAGGCAGGAGAATCGCTTGAACCCAGGAGGCGGAGGTTGCAGTGAGCTGAGATCATGCCAGCCTGGTGACAGAGCAAGACTCCATCTTGGAAAAACAAAGAAACAAACAAACAAACAAACAAACAAAACTGGCAGCAGTGGTCACAGGGCAGTGACTGGAGTAGGACTGCCTTTCACTCTCCAGGACCTTTTGAATGTCGCTCATATTACATATTCAAAAGATATGACTACAGCAAATATCTTCAAAGTCACTATGAAAAACTGGGGAAATAATAATATCTAACACACAGGACTGCTGCATAATTAAAGGATGAAAAACATTAAGCACTACCAGAGTTCAAAGGAAAAAGATTAACTCTAGCTTGGATGTCAGAGCGGGGATCATGTAAAGGAAGTGAGTATTTCAAGTCTTGAAGGACAGAGAAGATTTAAAGAGACAGAAGTGTGGAGATGATGTCCCAGATGGAGATAAGAACATAGGCAAAGACGATGAAGAGATGAGAAGGTATAAATTCTAAGTGGAGCTCTCAGGCTGGGCTTCAGAACAGGGCTTAGGCAACAAGCTGGAGTGCAATGCTGATGGTGGGAATGGAAACACTGAAACCGAAACTTGCATATCACGCCCGGATCATGAGCCTTGAATGCCAAGCCAGGGAACCCGTCCTTGATCTTACAAACAAAAAATCACTGGGCTGGGTGTGGTGGCTCATGCCTGTAATCCAGTGCTTTGAGAGGCTGAGGCGAGAGGACTGCTTGAGGCCAGGAGTTTGAAACCATCCTGGACAACACAGCAAGACTCTGTCCTGACAAAATTTTAAAAATTAGCTAGGCAGGATAGCACACCTGTAGTCCCAGCTACTCAGGAGGCTGAAGTGGGAGGATCACTTGAGCCCAGGAATTTAGGGTTACAGTGAGCTGTGATGGCACGCCTGCATTCCAGCCTGAGCAACAGAGCAAGGGCATGTCTCAAAAATCAAATAAAGTGAAATAAAATCACTAAAAGTTTGTATAAAGTATAAAATCATACCATATATGATTTAATCCAGATATATAATATATATTAGAGGGGGAAAAGAGAAATTAGGAAGCTATTATAAGAAGACAAGACTCAACTAAGACGTGAGCAAAGGCCCTGGGTTCACAGCGCTATCTTTATATAAAGGAATGAACTACCACATTTATTTTCATGGCATCACCAACTTAAACACAGGCTACAGTATTCTGGAACCATCTCTGTATCAGTCAAATCAGATGGCCATAATATCACAGGCAAATGCCATAACAAACACCATAGGTTGTGTGGTTTAAACATTAGTTTATTTCTCACAGCTCTGGAGGCTGGAAGTCCAAGATCAAGGTGTCGGCCAACTCAGTTCCGGGACAGGGACCTCTTCCTGGCTTGCAGACAGCCACCTTTCTCTTGTTTCCTCACACCAGGGGAGTGGGAGCTCTCTACTTTCTCTTTTTTTTTTTGAGACAGAGTCTCACTCTGTCACCAGGCTGGAGTGCAGTGGCACAATCTCAGCTCACTGCAACCTGCGACTCCCTGGTTCAAGCAACTCTCCTGCCTCAGCCTCCCGAGTAGCTGGAATTACAGGCACGTGCCACCACACGCAACTAATTGTTGTATTTTTAGTAGAAACAGGGTTTCAGGATGGTCTCAATCTCCTGACCTCATGATCTGCCCACTCAGCCTCCCAAAGTGCTGGGATTACAGGTGTGAGCCACCACACCCGGCATAGTTTCTCTTCTTCTAAGGGCACTAATCCTGTCAGACCAGGGCCCACGCTCATGACCTCATCTAACCCTAATCACCTCCCAAAGGTCCTATCCCCCACTACCATCACACTGGCAGTTAGGGCTCCAGTACAAGAATCTGGGGGAGACATAAACATTCAGTTTATAACAATGTCTTTTCAATCCTGTTGAAAAAGCAACCAAATGAGTAGGTGACAAAGTACCTTCTATGTAAACAAGTCAGGACTTTTCATATTTCTGCTAACACATTAAAGTCAATTTAAAATGTCTGATAACAAGAGTCAGAAGCAGAGATAAATGAAAGTTAGTTACTCTGCATTTTAGGCCCACATTGAGTTGTCTTCCGATGACATTGTGGCACAAAGAACACTGCTTTCTATTCCTGGTTTGGCCACCAAAGAAGCTGGAACTGTTCCCTGTATTTCCGTTTATCTTGAAAGTCACTGGGCTGACCTGGCAGACCTCCAAGGTCCCTTCCATTCACAAATTCCACAAATAACTTCCTACCAAGAGAGGCTACACAAATAAACTACACTGACAAAGGAGAAAGCTAACACTAGCAAACAATGAGATGCATACAAGACAAGACGTATAGAGTAGTGGATCAACCACAAACTGGCGGATGATGAGCCGGCGGCAGATAAAAACACATTCCCTAACGATGGACAGAGAGGCAATGGCGTTGAGGTAGTATTGTTGAAGATTTCCTATTTTAAATCTTCAAGATAAATGGCCCAATTGTTTATATACATTCTGATTAAATGTGAACTGAAAACTTTCTCCAGGGGACACAGACATCTAAAAAGTTCCCAATGTATCTAATTTGTCATTTGATATTTTTACTGACAAGAAAAATGAGGGACTGAATATACACACAGACCATGCCTGATCATATGTATAAAGACAGAACTCAGACCACAACCTGTAGCTGCCCACCCAGGAAACCAAACCCCTATCTACAGTAAACAGCCAGGAGGCCAGCCAGGCTAGTACATCAAACAGGAAGCCAGACTGCTCTCTCTCAACAACCCAGAAACTAATCCACAACTCTGTCCCACGTGGCCAGGACTTGACTCAAAACTGACAGCCACCCTAATTTTGGCCCCTATTTTCAGTTAGGATCATTCAGAGAAAGCCAAATGCACCCCTAACCAATCACATAGGACACCCCACTTCTGCACAGCTGCCTCCAGCCCCCACAACAGCCTCCACTGGGAGCCGTTCTTTTCCATCCTGAAGCTTCCCCACTCCTCATCTGCCACTCACTTGCATGTCAGTCTCTGCCACATGCAAGTGACGGTGCTGATTCCCTTGCCACAGCAGCTCTGAGAAAGTCGCCTCTGCCTGTCTCATGTGGGCGGCCTTCCTTTATTTCCCCCAAAGAATAAATCTTAAATGATGGGCTTCTCTCTATATGGCCAAGCTATATAATTCAGAAGCCCAGCATGGCAGATACCAAGCCTGGAAAGACCATACACCCCTCAGGTCTTCTTTCCACAAAACACAGTTTCCTTGAATTCTTCAGTCACTCTGACCAACCAGGGAAGGAACCACGTGTTATGGAAAGATCAAGGGCCTTGAAGTCAAACTTCTGAGTTCATCAAGTACTTTTTCTTTCCATTTAAGAAATCACATGGCCTTGGCCAGGCGTGGTGGCTCACACCTCTAATCCCAGCACGTGGGGAGGCCGACTTGGGCGGATCACCCAAGGTTGGGAGTTCAAGACCAGCGTAACCAACATGGAAAAACCCCGTCCCTACTAAAAATACAAAATCAGCCTGGCGTGGTGGCGCATGCCTGTCATCCCAGCTACTCGGGAGGCTGAGGCAGGAGAATCACTTGAACCTGGGAAGCAGAGGTTGTGGTGAGCCGAGGTCACACCATTGCACAGCAGCCTGGGCAAGAAGAGCAAAACTCTGTCTCAAAAAAAAAAAAAAAAAAAACAGCAACAACAACAAATGATGTGACCTTGAACAATTTTCTTAACTTCTCTAAGCCTCTATCTTCATCTTCAATAAAATAAATTTACCTCCAAGATTGCATTAAATGGAATCCCACATGTAAAACAGCTGACAAATATTAGGGGCCCAACAGCTGTGCGCTCCTACTGCCGCCCCACTTTACCCCAAAGGAGAAGCGCAAGACATCCAGAAAAAGCCTGTTGATCCCTACACCTCAGCATCCTGTGTTCACACGAGGTGCAGTGGGATCCAGACTTACCGGGGTCACCCAAATACAAGACACGTTTTGATTTTTGAACTTAGGTACACATGGCTTCTAACATTCACCATATATGATCCATAATTTAGAAGAGATTTTCCTACACTACCCCGTGGTTCTACTTTAGCAGACTTAGATGTGCTATAACAGCTCACTCTCTTAAGCCCTCTTCAGTATCAAAAACAAAACTTTAATCTGTAACACAGTTATCAGCAGTGAAAGTGGAAAAGGTACCTATGAGTCAAAATGACCCTCTGCCCCGCCCCACCACGCCCCACCCTACAAAAAGCTGTTCAGGAGTATTTGGGCTGATTATGAGAATGCTGTCTGTATTCCCAGGGACAGACAAATGCCTATCCTGGTTAGAAGCTGCGCTGCTCAGCCTTCAGGGTAGAAAGCTCCCCACGCCCTCTACCCAAGGAGAAGAGAAGCAAATGGGGTGGCCAGGCTCCAGGACATGGACTGTTTAGTGTGGTTTCTGCAGTCCAGGTCACCGTCATGGGTGAATCTTTTCCTTCTTTCTTTTCCACCCAAGTGCCCAAGGTCCTACAGCTGCTATAGGGCCTCTTCCTTAGGATGAGTCAGCCCCGCTATTCCCCTTCCCTCCTTTTTTTTTTTTTTTTTTTTTTTGAGATGGAGTCTCACTCTGTCACCTAAGTGGGAGTTCAGTGATGTAATCTTAGCTCACTGCCACCTCTGCCTCCCGGGTTCAAAAAATTCTCCTGCCTCAGCCTCCCAAGTACCTCAGGTTACAGGCACCCACCACCACGCCCAGCTAATTTTTATATTTTTAGTAGAGACAGAGTTTCAACTTGTTGGCCAGGCTGCTCTCGAACTCCCGACCTCAGGTGATCCACCTGCCTTGGCCTCCCAAAGTGCTGGGATTACAGGCATGAGCCACCGCATCTGGCCGAGTCAGTCCAGGAATCCTGACTTTTTGTTCTGGCAAAATTACTGTCTTCCACGTCTACATTCCAAGTAGCTAAATCAGAGATCTGGCCTTGGGGCAGGCTTGAAGAATCCCTGTTCTTGGTCCTCAAGAGGTCCCACCAGGGTCTGGGACAATTCCAAGATTTGTGTCCTTAAAAAGGAAAGAAACTTAACATACATGGCTCTCACAGAGCTCATGCAGAGCTCAGGCAAGCCTTGGGAGGCGGCCCTAAGGTTTGGGTGTGCCATCGATGATAACAGCTAAGAGATCTGAAGTCAGCTGTCTGGGTTCAAACCTCAATTCCAACAGCCCTGGCTGTGTGATGTTAGACAACGTCCCCAGCCTCTCTGTGGTTCAGTTTCCTCACTGTAAATGGGCCAAAATAATAGAGCTGCTCTAAAAATTAAGTGAATTCGTGCATAAAAGGTATTTAGAACAATGCTTGGCACATGGGGGAGTTCAACTGACATGTATTGAACAGAGTAACTTAGCAATTAGTAAATATACTCATGCAGGCCAGGCGCGGTGGCTCACACCTGTAATTCCAAAACTTTCGGAGGCTGAGGCGAGAGGGTCACTTGAGCCCAGGAGTTTGAGACTAGCATGGGCAACACAGCAATATTCCATCACTAAAAATAAAACATACATGTATATATACACTCATATATTCACAGTGTATTTATAATATACAAAATAGCTGGAATACAGACTTAACTATTCACAATGATTACTTCTAGAGAAGGGGGAATGCAAATTTCAGATTTTTACCCCACACATATATTTTTGTATTATCTGAAATATTTAAGCAAATTGTATGTATAAATTTGCCCCAAAACACATAGCAGAACAATGTAGTTTTGACTCAAAAATCTTCAAATCATGATGGAATTGTCCTGTGAAAGTAAAGTTAGAGAGATGAAAAGTCTCCCTCCAGCCTAAATGCTCTTTCATATGACCTATATGACACAAACCAATGCAGACACCCCAATCCTTTCCCTACTGTCATAAGAAGTTTTCAGTGAACTGCATTCCCCTTTACAAACTAGATGATAGTTACAGTTACCAGGCAAGAACGTGGATCTAGTTCTGCTTTTTCAAAGGCCAATGTTCCTCACATAATAGCAATGCATTCTTCAACCGGTCAACTGCCCACAACACCTGAGGTGACAGACGCAAAGTGCTTGGCACTTACTTACCCTTGCCGGTTTACTACAAAGAAGAGAACACAGGAACAGCCAAATGCAAGAGACGCACAGAGCACACCATGGGGCAGAGAGGTCGGGGCTCCCATGCCATCCCTGGAAGTGCCACCTCCCCAGCACCAAATGAGTTCACCAAACCAGAAGCTCTCCAAACCCAATATTTAGAGGGATTTATGGAGTTTTCATAACAGACCTGATTAAGTCATTGGCCACCCGTGACTAGCTCAATCTCCAGCCTGTCTCGTCTCCCCTCCCAGAGGTAGGGGTGAGGCTGATACATCCAACTCTTTAATCATGACTCATCTTTCTGGCAACCAGCCCTGATCCTGAACCTGTCCAGGGGCCCAAAGCCACCTGTCATCTCATTATCATACAAAAGATACTCCTATCACCCCAGAAATTCCAAAAGTCTTAGAAGCTCTTGTGGCAGGTATTGAAGCCTAAGACCAAATATTATAACCAATGATGTTCCTATCACTCAGGAAGTTACAATGGTTTTAGAAGCTCCGGGCCAAAAACCAGGAAGAATACTAAATAGATACGCTATTATACTATGTATCCCACTATCATGATAATTTTTTTTGAGACAGAGTCTACCACTGTTGCCCAGTTTGGAGTGCAGTGGTGCGATCTCAGCTCACTGCAACCTCCACCTCCCAGGTTCAAGCAATTCCTGTGCCTCACCCTCCTGAGTAGCTGGGACTACAGGTGTGCGACACTACAACTGACTAATTTTTGCATTTTTTAGTAGAGACAGGGTTTCACTGTGTTGGCCAGGCTGGCCTTCAACTCCTGGCCTCAAGTGATCTGCCCGCCTCAGCCTCCCAAAATCTGAGATAAGTCATGAGCCACCAAGCCTGGCCTCACTATCACAATAATTATACTGAGAGGATGGGGGAGAAAAACGTGGGCAACAGGAGGAGCGGGGAGGGTAAGCAACCTGAATCCTTGTCTTCCACAGTAGGACATCTCCCTGTCTTTCACACAATCTAGAAGAACAAGCTAAAACATAAACACAGTAACCTCCAAGGAGCAGGGATCAGAGTAGAGAAGGGTAAGGTAGGGGATTGCTGGGTTTTGTCCTAAATCTTGTTAATTTCTCACTCTTAGAGTTGTATGCCTGTACAACTTTGCTAAAAATGAGTATTTACCTGTAATCCCAGCACTTTGGGAAGCCAAGGTGGGCAGGTCACGAGGTCAGGAGATCAAGACCATCCTGGCTAACACGACGAAACCCCATCTCTACTAAAAATACAAAATATTAGCCAGGCGTGGTGGCAGGCACCTGTAGTCCCAGCTACTTAGGAGGCTGAGGCAGGAGAATGGTGTGAACCCAGGAGGCAGAGCCTGCAGTGAGCTGAGACCACGCCACTGCACTGCACTCCAGCCTGGGTGACAGAGCAAGACTCCGTCTCAAAAAAAAAAAAAAAAGAGTATTTAATTTTTAAACAAAATCTGATATTGACCAACAACAATAGTGTACTAAGTGATACGGTTTTTTGTTTTTGTTTGAGAGAGGGTCTTCCTCTGTTGCCCAGGCTGGAGTGCCATGGTGCAATTCTAACTTACTACAGCCTCAAATTATTGGGATCAGGTGATCAACCTCCCAAGCAGCTAGAACCACAGGTGTGCACCACCACATCCAGCATTTTTTTTTTTTTTTTTTTGGTACAGTTGGAGGTCTCGCTATGTTGCTGGTCTTAAACTCCTGACCTCAGTGGATCCTACTGCCTCAGCCTCCCTAAGTGCTGGGATTACAGGTGTGAGCCACCACACCAGGCCCAAGTGGCATATTCTAAAATTTTTTGGAATCCAACCACTTTGAAAATGTATGGAGAGCTATAAATCATCTCCCCATAAACACATGGATGTATATACACAAAATTGTTGCACAGAATTTTGGGGACGTCATAAATTTCTGAGAGCTGGGTTAAGAACCTTAGGATTATAGATTCTGATTTCTTTATTTTTTCTTTTTTTTTTTTTTTGAGACAGAGTCTCGCTTTGTCGTCCAGGCTGGAGTGCAGTGGCGTGATCTCGGTTCACTGCAAGCTCCGCCTCCCGGGTTCACGCCATTCTCCTGCCTCAGCCTCCCGAGTAGCTGGGACTACAGGCGCCTGCCACCATGCCCGGCTGATTTTTTGTATTTTTAGTGGAGGCAGGGTTTCACTATAGCCAGGTTAGTCTCAATCTCCTGAATTCATGATCTGCCCTCCTCGGCCTCCCAAAGTCTGGGATTACAGGTGTGAGCGACCGCACCCGGCCCTAGATTCTGGTTTATTAAAGGAAATGTATTTCAAGTCAGAGCTTGTCATTTATTGCACAGGAAAATAGAAAGTTCATTTAAAAAATCAAAAACACTCACATGATAAAATGAGGTCCTGCTTGGTTTTAAACTACTTGGTGACCACCATCAGTTATTTTCTTGACTACAGGATGCACCTAATTCCTAACTATGAAAAAAGGTACAAACATTGTTTATCGGGCTTTTGGCTTCAGCCTTGAAACAATCGGATTCTCTCAAACTCAGGAATGTGAATCGCTGTTGATGCAGCTGTTTCCATTCTAGAAATGGACCTGGAATCATGTACTTTTCATCCAT